>NC_134497.1:38292077-38412604 GCF_040206685.1 Ascaphus truei | reverse complement strand
AGTCAGGTACTCGCTCCGTCACGGATGACGCAAGGGGAGGAGTCGCATCCTCCCCCCCTCCCCCTTCTGTCCACCATCGTTGCAGGTTTCGTCCTCGGCTCCATGAGAACGCAGCACGCGATCTCCCCTGAGGCCCCGGGCACTCACAGGGTTATAATCTATAACAAAGTTGCCCTTTTTTCAGTTCTTGGGGGGGAGGGGGGGCAATAGGGAGCGTTGCGGCTTCCTATTGGTAGGCTATCTCAACCCGCCATTTTCTTTCCCCTGGAGGAGACAGTAGCAGTAAATAACTCTGCAACTTGAAGCTGGAAATAGCGTGTATCAGCTCCGCAAACCCTTTTAAAGCAAACTTTATCCAATTAATATATTTTTTTTATTTGCTGTGATACGTATTCAGATATTCATCAACTATCCATCGAAGGAACAAAATGTAAACACTCCATGTTGTATGTATGTGTCACTTTACCAATAGTGCGTGTGTGTTGATCCTTCCACAATGTACCAGTGCGGCTGCTTTTATTTGTTGGGTTATTTCTTAACGGTGCAATCCCCTATCCTGCATTTTGTCGTGTATACATATATATATTTTTGTGAATATCACCTTTTAATAAAACGTTTCCAAGTTCTATACGGTGGTTCCTAACGGTGTTTTATTGTGCCCTCCGCAAACGCTTCCTATTGTTACATTTTTGGGGCCGGAACGAAAGCGACGGCGAATTCCTGCGTTTGAATGTGGGGGATGTGGGATCCAAGCAAAGGGTTTTTAAATAAAGAATAAATTCAAACGCACGGGTAGCTGTCTGTTTTGTATTACTTTCTGTTGTTTTTCTCCATTAATTTTGGATGGGATTGCAGATTTAAATACTTTTATTATTAGGGGGGGGGGGGGAACTTCACCTGCGGCACTCGACTTCTGGATGCCCCAGCATCCCGCTCCCCCTCTCTTCGTATTGCCGAGGGAGGGGAGATGTTGTTGTGACTGGTAGCTTCTCTCTGCTCGCTCCTCTGCGTAATGATAGTGTGCTGATAAATATTGTGCTGCTCGCTCAGATGCGCAACGACAATGCTGATAAATACTGTGCTGCTCGCTCGGATGCGTAATGACAATGCTGAACATTGTGGATACTATCTATTCAACAAGGAGAGTACTATTGCAGAGTTAGTGTGGCAATCCACAGTAGTAGCTAACGGATACAACGTTTCTTACATACCTAATTGAATAGCTGCTCTGTAAGATACAAGATCTCTCGGTTAAAACCTATTCTGTGTACAGGTGGATAACGGGCTGAGTACAGCCAGCTGCACGGCACACAAGTATCGAACAGAGTCTACTTAGTAGGGAAAGTATCATTACAGAGCCACGATGGCTATTTGGAGTGCTAGCTAAACGGGCACAACGTTACTTGCATATCTAAGCTAACAGCTACCTTGGATGCAAAGATCCTTAAAGTACAGCATAGGGTGTATTGCCCAGAAAACAACGCCTACTTATTGCACATCTCAGAGTAGCAAAGCTGGATACAATCCATCCTCAATGTGTATACATATAAGTCAACAGTAGATCAGTACATCTACACACCTCTTCTTGCAAGATCCTCCTTCAGAATCAGCAGAGACGTCTGCATAGGAGGCAAGGGAGTTCCACTGTGTTCATACACATTATATGGCTAAAGTGCTATCGGCCAAGTAAGAAGTGGGCTACTTATCACCAGCCAGAAGAAAAACGGCAATACAATCCTAAACATCATAAAGCTTAACAAAAATTTACAGCCACTAGATGTGTGCCACGACACACACTCCGTGGGGATTACAGTATTAGACCGGTGTATTAAAAACCAACCCTTATCTCCACAAGCACTATACCTTAGGTCAGGCCTGCACAACTCGGAAAGTGAGAAAGGCCGAACTGCTCCAAGGAAAAAAAAATTGGGCCGCACAGGTAAAATAATCATCATCATCATCATCTCTCCTCCAGCACCTCTCATCATCATCATCATCCTCATATCTCCCCCAGCACCCCTCATCATCATCCTCATATCTCCCCCAGAACCCCTCACTATCAACCTTTATGATACTCCCCATCTATCTCTCATACCCCCATCTCTCCCCCACACCCACACACATAATACTCCCCCTCCACATCAAACACACAATACCCCCCTGCACACCACACACATCCCATCCCCCCTGCACCTCACATCGTTTTCCCCCCTGCACCTCACATCACTCTCCCCCCTGCAGCTCACATCACTCTCCCCCTTTGCACCTCACATCATTCTCCCCCCTTGCACCTCACATCACTCTCCCCCCTTGCACCTCACATCACTCTCCCCTTGCAGCTCACATCACTCGCCCCCCCCTGCACCTCACATCACTCCCCCCTGCACCTCACATCACTCCCCCCTGCACCTCACATCACTCTCCCCCACATGCAACTCACATCACTCTCCCCCCTGCAACTCACATCACTCTGCCCCCATGCAACTCACATCACTCTCCCCCCTGCAACTCACATCACTCTGCCCCCATGCAACTCACACCACTCTCCCCCGGCCAAAAGAAAAAAAGAGTCGGGCCCCACAGCCCATTTCAGCAGCCCCCCACAACAGCCCCCACAGCCCATTTCAGCAGCCCCCCACCCCATTTCAGCAGCCCCCCACAGCAGTCCCCACAGCTATTTCATCAGCCCCCCAGCCCATTTCAGCAACCCCCCCCAGCCCATTCCATTTCAGCAGACCCCCCCAGCACATTCCATTTCAGCAGACCCCCCCAGCACATTCCATTTCAGCAGCCCCCCCCCCATGTTAGCAGCGCCCCAGCCCATTCCATTTCAGCAGACCCCCCCAGCACATTCCATTTCAGCAGACCCCCCCAGCACATTCCATTTCAGCAGCCCCCCCCCCATGTTAGCAGCGCCCCAGCCCATTCCATTTCAGCAGCCCCCTCCTTCCATGTCAGCAGCCCCCACCCCTCCCCCCATGTCAGCAGCCCCCCCCTCCTCCCATGTCAGCAGCCCCCCCCTCCTCCCATGTCAGCAGCCCTCCCCTCCTCCCATGTCAGCAGCCCCCCCCCCTCCTCCCATGTCAGCAGCCCCCCCCTCCTCCCATGTAAGCAGCCCCCCCATGTCAGCAGCCCCCCCCCCTCCTCCCATGTAAGCAGCCCCCCCATGTCAGCAGCCCCCCCCCATGTCAGCAGCCCCCCCCCCCCCCCCATGTCAGCAGCCCATGACGGCGGCAGGGAAGCGCAAGGGATGCGCGCTCTAGCAGCAGACCCGGAAGTTCCGGGTCGCGCTACACTGCTAGAGCGCCTCATCCTGCTGGAGCAGGCTGGGGGGGAGAGGAGAGAGCAGTAGACAGACAGGGTGCCTGACATACCGGTGGGGAGCAGGAAGCTGCCACATGTGCAGTGCCATAGATCAGCGGCGGCCATGTTGGGTAATGCTCCGCAAGGAAGCTACGTATCCCAGGATCCCCTGGGGCGCCCCGATCAGGTGGGCAGTATTAGCCAATAGGGCTGTTAGGATCTCCAGAGGGAATTTAGCTACACAGACACTGCTGGAGCGCGCTCCTACTTAATGCTGGAGCGCGCTCCTTCTGGAAGGGGGGGGGGGGTGAAGGGAGTCCGTCGCGGGCCGTATGTTGAGCAGGCCTGCCTTAGGCCTCGTTCAGGGTGCCAGAGGCAGGAGTTGGAGGGCGGGCGTTCGCGTGTGCGAGCGGCAGTCTGCTGGGCGATGTGTGTTCATCATCCCCAGCAGACTTTTTCAAGAGTTGAGGGGGCGGGGAGGGGGCGGGGCTACAGACAGCAGCTTAGGGATCGGTGTTGCTGTCTTGAAATCATTCTCAAGAATGATTTCATTGGCTCCCGAGGTCCCAGTGACGCTGCTGCAGCTTCAAAAAACAACTTGGGTTGTAATTGAAACTGTAGCCAGCGTCAACTCCGGGCTTCGGAGACAGGGCAGCTGCTACCCTGACAACCACAATTCACTTTAATACATTGTTTCTGATGGCCGCCCGCACGCCCTCCCTCCGAAGCCAGCACCCTGAACGAGGCCTTAGGTGTATTAACACAGAGACAATACATCCAGTTGATATACCACTGATTTCGTTCATAACTGTGGTTTACCATCCACGGATACAGGAGACACCTATACCAGCATCGTAGAACTCAGGAAACTTGATAAGATTTGGGGCAGATACTATCAGATCATTTCAGTGAAGTACAGTATACAGTAGCCCCAATATTAAAACCTGTGGCTACAGCCATATGACAATATATACGTACATACACATATATGCAGAGCTATACGTGCAACAAGGAACATTTAGGTGGACTGTAGCAGTTTACACACATTTTTGCCTTTGGATTAAAATCCTACCTAAAAACTAAAAATTAACCACCATAAAGATTATTGTTTATTAATTCTATGTGTTATTAAAGTTTCTTTTAGACCGTTTGTTTGCAGCTTCGTATTGACCATAAAGAATTAACTATATATAAAATTCTGGTCTATAGTGCACCTATGTAAGGGATTCTCTGTGTGGACCGTCTCTCTTTGAAACAATCCATCAACCTTACTGCTTACATCATTTTTTACCAACAAAGTCACAAGTTATATTTACGAAGGTATCTCATTTAAAACAGAAAGTGGCACCTAGCTGCCTGAGAAAATAAATAACAAGGATGAATAATATAAGTCATGGTTTCCACAAATGTTTAGGTTGCAAAGGGTGCAAATTGTACCAAAATTCAACTAAATCTTTAAAAAATGTGCAATCTCAAGTGACAAAGGAAATCTTTGAAATGAAAGATCTAATAGATTGTAATTCAGACCATATAATCTGTGTGTTGCAGTGTCCCTGCAATAAACAATATGTAGGCCGCACCACACGTAAATTACAGGTCAGGGTGGCTGAACATAATACAAATATTGAAAAAGGTTTCTTCCAGTACAGCTTATCCATACACTTTAAAGAAAATCAAACCCAAGCCCCAAGGGGTTGAGATTGATAGGAATAGAGAAAAAGACATCCAAGGGAACTCCTAGGATGCTCCTTTCATCTACTCGTGTCATTGTGTATGTGTGATGCGAATCAACAGCTATCCTATTGGCTATCAGCTTTAGCATTCAGTTGCTATGGAAACCGACGTCATGACGCGGAAACGTGATGATGCAGTCTGCTACGGAGTCGGAATCAGCTGTATGATACTTAGCAGGATGATATCAGCTGCTTCAATAAACTGCGGAAGTTCAGTTTTGGCGCGAATTTATTCTTTATTCTATAAAGCTTGGCTGTTCCTGTCCTGCTACCACTCCAAGAAGAAGACTGCTGTCGAAACGCGTGTCGGAGTGGGAGCCTGGCTGGGGAACCCCTTTCTTTTCCTTCTGTGCCTAACATTCGCCGCTATGGATTACATGACTTGGTGATATATTAAGGATTCCATGCTATTCCTGGACTTATTTTCTTGAGTAAACACCTCTTGCTTCAGGATTTGCCTGGACATTTAATAACTACGACTAGCTACTACAATTTGCTTGTGGTCTTTTCAGTATACTTATACTGCTTTTTCCTGTATGTGTGCAGTTTACTCTATCTGCCTCTGTATGAGGTGTTTTTTTACTCTGTATGGCAGACATGTGAGACTTTGTATTACCATCATCTTAGTCTATATGTGTATTGTCATTTTGAGTGAAGCGATTTACTAATACCAGTCTTCCCTGCTCAGCAGAACACTTTAATATTAAGGTATTTTCCAGTGTTCCAAGCATGGCCTTTTGTCCCTTGAGGAGTTAGTTTGGAATAGCCCTCCATTTTACTCTCGCCTTTGTTTTTAAGTGTTACATTCAATAAAATTGTATTCTTTTTTGGTATACTCGTGTGCTCCCTAAAGGAATCTTATATGTTATCATCATAATACCCATATCCCACGAGCACCGCTAGCAATAATTATATTATAGTACACACGCTATCCTTTGGGTATCAGCTATTCTAGGCGTGCATGTGATATTCTATGTGTTTTATATATATATTATATATATATTCGACAAATCACCCAAAAATCTACTTGCCGAACAAAAAAATCTACTCGCTACCTAGTCCTGCCCAGCCCCCTAGTCCCGCCCCTGCCCCTAGTCCTGCCCCCGCCCTGCCCCCTAGTCCCGCCCCCTAGTCCCGCCCCCAGCCCCACTTAAATTTGTTTTTTAATTGAATAAATTCCTAGTAAGAACAACATTTGTTTTTGACATAAGTTTATTTATTGTATTACATTATACTACAATTAGTCCTTGTTAAGAGTGTGTGTGTGTGCGCGTGTATGTGTGTAAATGTCGGATTTAGAAAAAAAAAACAGATTTGAATGACTAGTTTCCTGCATCCTTTAACCAGTGTCTGGATGCCCCCGCTTCACAATATCTAAAGCAGCAATCCGACCTGGGATCTTACCTGATCCGCAGTCCCTCAATGTCCAGGTACTCTCATTCCCGCAATGTAATACATTGGAGGGGAGGTGTTCCCTACCTGTCTTCTGGGTTAGGGGGGATTCCGATGTCTCCAGTGTGAAGCTCGAGATTCATATCTGGAAGAAAGCAGTATACGTTATTTCGGTGTAAGTATAGGACAGTTAAGATATACAGGGTAAATAAGAGATCCAGAGTGTGTGGGGGTGATAGAGAGAGAGAGAGTGTGGGGGTGACAGAGAGAGAGAGAGAGAGGGGGGGTGACAGAGAGGAAGAGAGTGTGTGGGGGTGACAGAGAGAGAGTGTGTGGGGGTGACACAGAGAGAGAGTGTGTGTGTAGGGGTGACAGAGAGAGAGAGTGTGGGGGTGACAGACAGACAGACAGAGAGAGAGTGTGGGACAGACAGACAGAGAGAGAGAGAGTGTGGGGGAGACAGACAGAGAGAGAGAGAGAGTGTGGGGTTGACAGACAGACAGAGAGAGAGTGTGGGGATGACAGACAGAGAGAGAGAGAGAGGGTGTGGGGGTGACAGACAGAGAGAGAGAGGGGTGGTGAGAGAGGGGTGGTGAGAGAGGGGCATAGAGAGAGAGAGGGGCATAGAGAGAGGGGCAGAGGCGGGCAGAGACAGACATAGGCGGGCATAGAGACAGAGGCGGGAAAGACAGAGAGAGAGGGTGACTGGGTGGGTGACTGACTGGGTGGGTGACTTGACACTTGGGTGGGTGACTTGACACATGACTTGACACTTGGGTGGGACACTTTCTTGACTTGACACTTGGGTGGGTATATTCACTCACAGACACTCACACACTCTCACACACATACACTCATACACACATACACTCTCACACTGGGATTGAAAGCACAAATAGGTCAGCCACACTGCCAGCCACGACCGCCGCCCCCCCCCCACGCCACCAGCCACGACCGCCTCCCCCCCTCCCTCAACCCAGACAGTTTACCCATGGGAGACAGGGGAGCACCAGGAGACAGGGGAGCACCGGGAGGCAGGGGAGCACCGGGAGACAAGGGAAACACGGTGAGAGGCATGCGGAGGCAGCGGGACGGAGGCAGTGGGGCCGAGTGGGTGAGTGCAAGAGGCAAAGAATACTTACTGTGTCCAACAGATCAACCTGGCATAAAAATGGCCGCTCATGAGGTGCCGGCTCATTTAGAAACCTTGCCGCGCGACCACAAAGCCTGGGAGCGTGCGCCAATCAGCAGTCTGGTAGGGTGTGTGTGTTTTTTTGTTCCAGCGCAAGCAGGGAAAATTAAAAAAAAAAAACACGTGCACTGCTTGGGCCATTAGGAGGTCGCCACGATGTCAAATCCAGTCGCCCGGGGCATGCGGGCGAACGTATTTGTTGAACACTGTGTACATATATAAATATATATATATATATATAAATATATATTTACTTAGTTAAGTTATGGTGGGTAAAAAAAAGTGACAAAAACCCTCCACAGCAAAGCATATAGCAAATGGAAATATTACTGTATGCTCATGCAGGTGAGCATACAGGAATATTTCCATTTGCTATATATATATATACTAGCTGAGAGACCCGGCGTTGCCCGGGATGTAATGTTCCCGCTCCTCTCTCTCTCTCCTCTCTCCTCCCACCTCTCTCTCTCTTCCCCTGTCTCCCCCCTCTCTGTTTGTCCCCCGTTCACATCAATCCAGTCCCCCCCCTCCCTCCTTTACAGCTCCGTTCCCCCCCCCTTTACAGCTTCATGCAGTGTGTGTGTGTGTGTGTGTGCGTCAGTCATTGTGTGCGTCAGTCAGTCTCTGTGTATGTGTGTGTGTGTGTGTGCTTGCGTCAGTCAGTCTGACGCACAAATAAAAGTGTGTACGTGCGTATGCGCCTCAGTCAGTGTGTGCGTGTGCGCGTCAGTCAGTATGTGCGCATCAGTCAGTGTGTGTGCGCGCGGCAGTCAGTCAGTGTGTGTGTGTGTGTGTGTGCGTGTGTGTCAGTCAGTGTGTGTGCGTGTGCGTCAGTCAGTCAGTGTGTGTGTGTCAGTCAGTGTGTGTGTGTGCGTCAGTCAGTGTGTGTGTGTGTGCATCAGTCAGTCAGTGTGTGTGTTTGTGCGTGCGTGTGCGTCAGTCAGTGTGTGTGCGTGTGCATCAGTCAGTGTGTGTGTGTCAGTCAGTCAGTAGGTGTGTGTGCGTCAGTCAGTGTGTGTGTAGGTCAGTCAGTGTGTGTGTGTGTGTGTGTGTGTGTGTGTGTGTGTGTGTGTGTGTGTGTGTGTGTGTGTGTGTGTGTGCGTCAGTCAGTCAGTGTGTGTGTGCATCAGTCAGTCAGTGTGTGTGTGTGTGTGTGTGTCAGTCAGTGTGTGTGTGTGCGTCAGTTAGTCTGTGTGTGTGTGCGTGTGCGTCAGTCATTGTGTGTGTGTGTGCGTCAGTTTGTCAGTGTGTGTTTGTGTGTGCGTCAGTTTGTCAGTGTGTGTGTGTGTGTGTGTGTGTGTGTGTGTGTGTGTGTGTGTATCAGTTAGTCAGTGTGTGTGTGTGTGTGTGGGTGTGCGTCAGTTAGTCAGTGTGTGTGTGCGTCAGTCAGTCAGTCAGTGCGTGTGTGTCAGCGTGTGTGTGCCAGCGTGTGTGTGTCAGCGTGTGTGAGTCAGTCATTGTGTGTGTCAGTCAGTGTGTGTGTGTGTGTGTGTGTGTGTGTGTGCATCAGTCAGTGTGTGTGTGTGTGTGCGCATCAGTCAGTGTGTGTGTGCGTGTGCGCATCATTCACTGTGTGTGTGTGCGTGTGCGCATCAGTCAGTGTGTGTGTGCATGCGCGCGTCAGTCAGTGTGTGTGTGTGCACGCGTCAGTCAGTGTGTGTGTGTGCGCGTCCGTCAGTGTGTGTGTGCACGTGTCAGTGTGTGTGTGTGTGCGCGCGCGCGTCACTCAGTGTGTGTGCGCGCGCATCAGTGTGTGTGTGTGCGCGAGTGTCAGTGTGTGTGCGTGTCAGTGTGTGTGTGTGTGCGCGCGTCAGTCAGTGTGTGTGCGCGTCAGTCGATATGTGTGTTTGTGTGTGCCCGCGTCAGGCAGTGAGTGTTTGTGCACGTCAGTCTGTGTGTGTGTGTGTGTGTGTGCGTGCGCGTCAGTCAGAGTGTGTGTGTGTGTGTGTGTGTGTGCGTCAGTCGGTGTGTGTGTGTGTGCGGCAGTCAGTGTGTGTGCATGTCAGGCAGTGTGTGTCAGCCAGTCAGTGTATGTGTGCGTCAGTCAGTGTGTGTGTGTGTGTGTGTGTGTGTGTGTGTGTGTGTGTGTGTGTGTGCATCAGTCAGTGTGTGTGTGTGTGTGTGTGAGTGCGGCAGTCAGTGTGTGTGCACGTCAGGCAGTGTGTGTCAGCCAGTCAGTGTATGTGTGCGTCAGTCAGTGTGTGTGTGTGTGTGTGTGCGCGTCAGTCAGTGTGTGTTTGTGTCTACATGTGTGTGTGTGTGTCTACATGTGTGTGTGTGTGTGTGTCTACGTGTGTTTGTCTACATGTGGTGTGTGTCTACGTGTGTGTGTCTACATGTGGTGTGTGTGTGTGTGTGTGTCTACATGTGGTGTGTGTGTCTACATGTGGTGTGTGTGTGTGTGTCTACATGTGGTGTGTGTGTGTGTCTACATGTGGTGTGTGTGTGTGTGTCTACATGTGTGCGTGTGTGTCTACGTGTGTGTGTGTGTGTTTACGTGTGTGTGTGTGTGTGTGTGTCTACGTGTGTGTGTGTGTCTACATGTGTGTGTGTATGTCTACATGTGTGTGTGTGTCTACATATGTGTGTTAAAAGTATATTAAGACAGTAAATCAATAAGGTAATTATTGTGCGTACATCAATAAAATTCAAATGGGCATTTTAGGGGTAAGTTACCCATCCACCAACACTGTAAACCGGATCAGATGTCATCAGCAGGGGCCATGCACCAACACTGTGGACCGGATCAGTTGTCATCTACTGGAACTGGAGCTGGTACGTGAATCCCAGGTTCCGAATGGGTAGGTAAGGAGTCCTTTAACTGTCCTCGGTAAAAGTGAGCAGTGTCCAGCCACTTGCTGCTCACGGGGGAACGGCCGTGTCCCGCGGATCTCCGCGACGGCTGGTTTCTCTCCTTCTGTCCATCGCTCCAGCACTTCCGGGTAGTGACGTCACTACAGCTCGCGTCACGTCACAGTCCTTCTCCGGTGGCCGGATCAGTATAAATAACGGGGCAGAGAGTCAAATAGCACACTTCCAACGCGTTTCAAAACCGTATAGGTTTTTGTGTATTTTTCTGACGTTCTAGGGGGTGCTCTGAGCCATCCCCGGTACCACAGCTGCAGACGCTCCAATCTGATTAATAGGTCACGTATTATACTTTTATTATCACTGTATTATCACTTCACGTGTGTGATATTATTTAATAGTTGCGCACTTCCTTTTCACATGTGTGTGTGTGTGTCTACATGTGTGTGTGTGTCTACATGTGTGTGTGTGTGTGTGTGTGTGTGTGTGTGTGTGTCTACGTGTGTGTGTGTGTGTGTGTGTCTACATGTGTGTGTGTGTGTCTACATGTGTGTGTGTGTGTGTGTGTGTGTGTCTACATGAGTGTGTGTCTACATGTGTGTGTGTGTGTGTGTGTGTGTATGTTGGAGGAGGGACGGACGGAGGGATGAGGCTGGAGAGGAGGGAATGTGTGTGTGTCTACGTGTGTGTGTGTGTTGGAGGAGGGACGGGCGGAGGGATGAGGCCGGCGAGGAGGGAATGTGTGTGTGGGGGGGAGCTGCTTACCTTACAGCATACAGCCAGCAGCAGCTTCCTCCTGCAGCCTGGGAGAGTCGCACCCCAGCTCAAGTCATCTGCTAGAGAGGGGCGTGGATCGGACGGGAGCCGGACGGAGAGCATAGAGGGCATGTGGTGGGAGAAAGGGGGGGGGAGCTGCACAGAGGGCATGTGGAGAGAGAGAGTGGGGGGAGCTGCACGGAGAGCACAGAGGGCATGTGGAGGGAGAGAGGGGGGGAGCTGCACGGAGAGCTGAGCCCGGAGAGCTGCAGAAGACATGTGTGGGGTCCCTCCTGCAGGTGAGGCGGCGGCGCCGAGGAGCGTGCACCTCTGCTCGTGGGTAGGTGCCTGAGGCGCCGGGAAGGCTGGGGTTTGCTGTGAGGGGGAGCAGGGAGAGGTGAGGCGGTGGCACCGAAGAGCATGCGGCGATGCCCGTGGGTAGCGGTGTCAGTGGCTGGTGAGTGTGACCAATGAGAGGTGTGCGGGGGCGAGCGGGCCAAGGGAGAAATCTGATTGGCCGGAGGCAGAGTGACAGACTGACTGACCAATCAGATTGCCCCTAGACACGGACATACAATGGTTTAAAAAAAAAATATATATATATATATATATATATATATATAAATGAACAAAAAACAAACAAAACCGCAAGCTCCATAGCACGTAACTGAGTAAAACATAAGGTACATTTATTTAAAAAATCAGCAACCCATAAGAATGTGCATTTATTAGAGTTATTTCACATCCTCTTTAGCGCTACGTAATTTTTGTGTTGTCTTTGATATATATATATATATATATATATATATATATATATATATATATATATATATATATATATATATATATATATATATATATATATATATATATATATATATAAAATGAATAGATGATAACGTTCTGTGGCTAACGAAATGCTTTTTTTTGTGCGAGCTTTCGAGATACACTGATCTCTTTTTCCGGTGGTGTTACAATGAATAAAGGAAGCAAAGGATTTTACTTAAAAACAGTGTCTCTTGGAATGTTATCTGTGACCAGAGCTCATCCCTCCCCGTGTGTAGTATGCGATTTATGACTAGAGGTGTTAAATAGTCCCTGAATGTTCAGGACATTTCAGTGCACAGCTCTTACAGGCGATCGCGGTTTTAATTTCAATTTGAATAAAGTATGAGTATTGTGGCAGGGGGTCTCCTGGGCTGAACTGCATTCATTTCAGGTCTGGGGACACCATGCTTCCCCAGTTACAGGCCCCGGTTGTGGGGTGCAGGTATCTCCTGTGCATTTAGATCTTCCGTTCACGTGACGCGGGAGATTGAAACAAAGCTGGGGGACACCGGCACCCCATATCTCAGGAATCCAAGAAAAACGAAGCGGTGCAACTCCCATGTAGTAAGGACTCAGACCAGGACAGTGTCACTCAAGTGTAAGCTTTATTGACACCCGACAGCCTCCAGAACCACTCTGACGCGTTTCGCACGGTACACCATGCTTCGTTTTTCTTGGATTCTTTGCTACTCATTCAGCAGGAGCACACCGGAGCAGCCAGCGTCTCACTATCCAAACAGTGAGTACTTTATTTACATACCCCATACATGACTTTCCTCACACCAGAGGCTATTGGGGGGGACTGTAATACTGTTATTCTATGGCTATATGGATACTTTATATGTGATGCTGATGGCTGTTTAAAACAGTTCAGGACTTTGCTATTGATATATTATCATACTTGGCTCGCATTGAGAAACGCCACTAGGGGGTGTGAGACTCCTATCCTTCCTACAGTTTCCATATCTCAGGAAGCAGGGTGTCCCCGAGGCTGAAATGAATACGGTTCAGCTCAGGAGACCCCCTGCTACAATACCCCGTTATTAAAATGTATATTAAACTGCATGATCGCCTGCAAGAGCCGTGCAGGGTGATGCAGCTCTCTCCGTGCAGGGAGATGCAGCTCTCTCTCCGTGCAGGGAGATGCAGCTCTCTCTCCATGCAGGAAGATGCAGCTCTCCGTGCAGCTCTTCAAGGCAGCAGTTTAAGCAAACTGAAGTCATGCGATAAGTCTTGGGAAAAACACAAGCAGTGCGATGTTGCATTTTTTTACCAAACTTTTAAAAAATGGTGATTTTTCTTAGTGAATACCGTTTTCACACATATTTGTTATAGTGCGGTAAGAAAATGTAAACCCGCTCAGCAAGGCGCTGAACTTAAAGATTAGTGACTAGGCCCCTTAGCTTGTTAGGTAGCAGCCCCAGTTGGATGACGATTATAGAAATTTAAATGTCCCGCGGCACAGGAGACCACAGGTAACCAAGACGCCACCCACTGCGTGTTAGACATACTGCTCTGCGTGTTACAGGTACAAACCGCTCTGCGTGTTACAGATACACACCGCTTTGCGTGTTACAGACACATACCGCTCTGCGTGTTACAGATACACACCGCTTTGCGTGTTACAGACACATACCGCTCTGCGTGTTACAGATACACAATGCTCTGCGTGTTACAGGTACAAACCGCTCTGCGTGTTACAGACACATACCGCTCTGCGTGTTACAGATACACAATGCTCTGCGTGTTACAGGTACAAACCGCTCTGCGTGTTACAGACACATACCGCTCTGCGTGTTACAGATACACAATGCTCTGCGTGTTACAGGTACAAACCGCTTTGCGTGTTACAGACACATACCGCTCTGCATTTTACAGATACACAATGCTCTGCATGTTACAGATACACACTGCTCTGCGTGTTACAGACACATACCGCTCTGCGTGTTAGCCACACACACTGCTCTGCTTGTTACATCTCTTCTGCTAACACCTCCTCTTCCTCTATTGATCTCTCTGTGGGGGTACCCCAGGGCTCTGTCCTGGGATCTCTCCTCTTTTCTCTGTACACACTCTCTCTAGGTGACCTAATCACATATCCTGGTTCAAATATCACGTGTATGCTGATGACACAAATTTATTTTTCAACCCCATACCTTACACCTGCTGTACAGACCAAAGTTTCTGAATGTCTCACTGCGATATCATCCTGGATGGCCCTCCCCCGACTTAAACTCAACATGTCAAAAACAGAGCTCCTCGTACTTCCTCCCAAACCTGGTCTTACTACCTCCTTCCACATTACTGTTGGAAGTTCTGTCATACACCTAGTAGTGGAAGCACGATGCCTAGGGGTCACACTCAACTCCTCTCACATCTAAAACCTGTCGCTTTTTCCTCCGCAATATTACAAAGATACGCCCTTTCCTCTGTTGTTCAACTGCTAACACTCTGGCCTGTAGAGTCTGAGATGTAACTCTTGGGTATTTTGCAATTTCTCTGAGCATTGCACAGTCTGACCTTGGGGTGAATTTGCTGGGACGTCCACTCCTGGGAAGATTGGCAACTGTTTTCCACTTTTGAAAAAAGCGTCCAGCTCTGATCATCATCTTCTATCCAGCCACGGATAAGTTACATAGTTACATAGTTACATAGTTACATAGTTACATAGTAGATGAGGTTGAAAAAAGACTTCCGTCCATCAAGTTCAACCTATGCTAAATTTAGACAACAGATACTTTATCCTATATCTATACTTATTGATCCAGAGGAAGGCAAACAAAAAACCCCATTAAGGGGAAAAATTAATTAATCTTGATCGGATTAATCCCTGGATCAACATCCTTCCCATGTATACTTATTTGGTATATCCCTGCATATCTTTCCCAACTAAAAAGATGTCCAACCTTTTTTTGAACAAATCTATTGTATCTGCCATCACAGTCTCCATGGGTAATGAATTCCACATTTTAACTGCCCTTATGGTAAAGAACCCTTTCCTTTGTTGCTGGTGAAATTTCCTTTCCTCCAACCTTAAGGGATGGCCCCGAGTCCTTTGTACTGCCCGTGGGATGAATAGTTCTTTTGAAAGCTCCTTGTATTGTCCCTGAATATATTTGTATAGAGTTATCATATCCCCTCTTAAACGCCTCTTTTCTAATGTAAATAAATCTAATTTAGCTAGCCTCTGCCACCCACCGCCTGTGTTTACCTATACCATACTATCTGGCTCCAAATCCTCCTGCAGTCTCTCACGGCTTACAGATGCTTTTTTATACGTTGAAGAGAGTGAATGTCCTGGCGGACACTTTCTATTTTAAATAAATTGTCTTTTTACATACAATATTATGCCATGGAGCTGGCGCTTCTTTTTGTCTTTTTCTTTTATATATATATATATATATCTTTATACTTACAGTATTACCATATATGATTTGTCAATGTGATGTAGCATTGGGCACCCATGACTTCTGTTGTACGTATGTATACATTTGCCACGCTCAGTAGCACTCATTTTGGCATAAATATATATTCATGATGTGGTGGGTGTAGGAGTTTGAGCTATCTGGGAATGTGTGTTAATCAATTTCTGACTGGTAACAGTCTATGGAGGTTAGGCGGCACCTCCCCCCAGAGCTCGCCCCTCCCCACCTTTTTAACATGGGAGGTTCTGGCAACTTGCTGAATGGACAGGACTCACTGCAGTTCCTTCCCCTCATACAGAGGTAACAGGAAGGGTTCACAGCTTTAGTGTTAGGAACTGCATTTTTGGTTTACCTTGACGTTGGTATTCAGGCTTATGACGCTTTGGCCAAAGGGTTTAACTAAATAACCAAGTAATTACTATTATTATTCAAGTATTTAAACTTTATACTCATTACCATATATGTTTTGTCAATTTGATGTAGCATTGGGCAACCGTTTCTTCTGTTGTACATATACATTTGCCTCGCTCAGTAGAACTCATTGTGGCATAAATATATATTCATGATGTGGTGGATGTAGGAGTTTGAGCTATCTGGGAATGTGTGTTAATATGTGTGTGTTAATGTGTGTGTGTGTGTGTGTGTGTGTGTGTGTGTGTGTGTGTGTGTGTGTACCGGGTGACCGGATTTGTCAAACACTGTGTGTATACATATATATATATATATATATATATATGCAGTGTTCGACAAATCACCCAAAAATCTACTCGCCGAACCAAAAAATCTACTTGCCACCTAGTCCCGCCCCTAGTCCCACCCCAACCCTAGTCCTGCCCCAACCCCGCCCCTAGTCCCACCCCCAACCCTAGTCCCGCCCCCGCTTTAAAAAAAAATACATAAATAAAATAAATTGAATAAATTCCTAGTAAGAACATATTCGTTTTTGACATAAGTTTATTTATTGTATTACATTATACTACAATTAGTCCTTGTTACGTGTGTGTGTGTGTGTGTGTGTATATATATATGTCGGATCTAGAAAAAAAAGCCAGATGTGAATGACTAGTTTCCTGAACCCCTTAGCCAGTGTATGGACATACCCACTTCACAATACCTAAAGCAGCAATCCCACCTGGGATCTTACCTGACCGCAGTCCCTCAATGTCCAGGTACCCTCATTCCCGCAATGTTATACATTGGAGGGGAGGTGTTCCCTACCTGTCTTCTGGGTTAGGGGGGGTTCCGATGTCTCCCGTGTGAAGCTTGAGTCAGATCTGGAAGAAAGCAGTATAGGTTATTTCGGTGTAGTATAGGGCAGTTACGATATACAGAGTAAATAAGATATCCAGATCGAGAGTGTGAGACAGAGCGAGTGTGGGTGAGAGAGAGACCGAGAGGGGGTGAGAGACCAAGAGGGGATGAGAGACCGAGAGGGGGTGAGAGACCGAAAAGGGGTGAGAGACCAAGAAGGGGTGAGAGATCAAGAGGGGGTGAGAGACCGAGAGACGGTGAGAGACCGAGAGGGGGTGAGAGACGGTGAGAGACCTAGAGGGGGTGAGAGACGGTGAGAGACCGAGAGGGGGTGAGAGATGGTGAGAGACCGAGAGGGGGTGAGAGACCGAGAGGGGGTGAGAGACTGAGAGGGGGTGAGAGACGGTGAGAGACTGAGAGGGGGTGAGAGACCGAGAGGGGGTGAGAGACCGAGAGGGGGTGAGAGACAGAGAGGGGGGAAGAGACAGAGAGGGGGGAAGAGACAGAGAGGGGGTACGAGACCGAGAGGGGATGAGAGACCGAGAGGGGGTGAGAGACCGAGAGGGGGTGAGAGACCGAGAGGGGGTGAGAGACAGAGAGGGGGTGAGAGACAGAGAGGGGGTGAGAGACAGAGAGGGGGTGAGAGACAGAGATGGGAGAGAGATGGGGGGGTAACTGACTGACGGGGGGTAACTGTCTGACGTGGGGAGGCAACTGACTGATGGAGGGAGGTAACTGACTGACGGGGGGGAGTTAACTGACTGACGGGGGGAGGTAACTGACTGACTGGGGGGGTAACTGACTGACTGGGGGGGTAACTGACTGACTGGGGGGGGGGTAACTGACTGGGGGGGGAAACTGACTAACCTGGGGGGGTAACTGACTTACCTGGGGGGTAACTGACAGACTGGGGGGGTAATTGACTGACTGGGGGGGGGGTAACTGACTGACGGGGGGGGTTACTGGGTGGGGAGGAGGTGACTGACTGGATGACTTTGATTGACTAGGTGGGGGGGTGACTGATTGGGGGGGTACCCCTGGTGTTCTACACACACACACACACACACACACACACACACACACACACACACACACACACACACACACACACACACACACACACACACACACACACACACACACACACACACACACACACACACACACACACACACACTTTCTCTCTCCCATACGTTTATTTATTGTATTACATTATACTACAATTAGTCCTTGTTACGTGTGTGAGTGTGTGTGTCTGTGTGTATATATATGTCGGATCTAGAAAAAAATGCCAGATGTGAATGAATAGTTTCCTGAACCCCTTAGCCAGTGTATGGACGTCCCCGCTTCACAATACCTAAAGCAGCAATCCCGCCTGGGATCTTACCTGATCCGCAGTCCCTCAATGTCCAGGTACCCGCATTCCCGCAATGTTATACATTGGAGGGGATGTGTTCCCTACCTGTCTTCTGGGTTAGGGGGGGTTCTGATGTCTCCCGTGTGAAGCTTGAGTCAGATCTGGAAGAAAGCAGTATAGGTTATTTCGGTGTAGTATAGGGCAGATACGATATACAGGGTAAATAAGATATCCAGATCGAGAGTGTGAGACAGAGCGAGTGTGGGTGAGAGAGAGACCGAGAGGGGGTGAGAGATCGAGAGGGGGTGAGAGACCGAGAGGGGGTGAGAGACGGTGAGAGACGGTGAGAGACCGAGAGGGGGTGAGAGACAGAAATGGGAGAGAGATGGGGGGTAAATAACTGACGGGGGGGTAACTGACTGACGGGGGGAGGCAACTGACTGACGGGGGGAGGTAACTGACTGATGGGGGGGAGGTAACTGACTGATGGGGGGAGGTAGCTGACTGACAGGGGGGAGGTAACTGACTGATGGGGGGAGGTAACTGACTGACGGGGGGGGTAACTGACTGACTGGGGGGGGGTAAATACCTGGGGGGGTAACTGACTGACCTGGGGGGGTAACTGACTGACCTGGGGGGGTAACTGACTGACCTGGGGGGTAACTGACTGACCTGGGGGGGTTACTGACTGACGGGAGGGGTTACTGGGTGGGGAGGAGGTGACTGACTGGATGACTTTGACTGACTAGGTGGGGGGTGACTGATGGGGGGGTACCTCTGGTGTTCTACCCACACACACACACACACACACTCTCTCCCATATATACACACACACACACTCTCTCTCTCTCTCTCTCTCCCATATACACACACACACACTCTCTCTCTCCCATACACACACACACACACACTCTCTCTCTCTCTCCCATACACACACACACACACACACACACACACACACACACGTACGCACGCACGCACGCATGCACACACACACACACACACTATCCATATACACACACACACTATTCCATATACACACACACACACACACTATCCTATACACACACTCACACACACACACACTCTCCCATATACACACACACACATACACTATCCCATATACACACACACACACACACACACACACACTATCCCCTATACACACACACACACACACACTATCCCATATACATACACACACACACACACACACACACACACTGTGGGGGGGGGAAGTGGAGACAGACACGGGGACCAGGTGGAACACCCGCGATGCAATCTCGCGGCCTGCGCGAGCAGTAACGGGGACCGGAGGGGAAGCGGAGACCGGAGGGGAAGCGGAGACCGGAGCGGGAGCGGGGACCGGAGGGGAAGCAGAGACCAGGGGGAACACCCGCACTGCCATCTCGCGACCTGCGTGAGCAGTAACGGGGACCGAGGGGCAGCAGGGACCGGAGAGGGAGCAGAGACCGGAGGGGGAGCGGAGACCAGGGGGAACACTGCGCGTGTGGCAAAGGAGCGTGGGACGGAGGGGAAGCGCCTGGGCAGCAGCCACAGACCCACCCAGCCTACCACCCACCCCGGGCAGCAAGCGGGGATCAGGGGCAGGGGGGTTTGGGGCTGACCCTAAATGCTTGAACCACAGCCCTACCACAGAAACTTTATATATATATAAAACGAAAAGAAAGAAAGCGCCCGATCCTAGTGTAATATGAAAAATACACATTTAATATTCCAATATTAAGTCCAACAAATTTAAACTCATAAACAAATGTGAAAAACAAGCATGTAATGAGTATACTCATTCGCCAACCGCCTGAAGACACTGCTCTACTCACACGTCACTCTTTTCCTCCGTGATGTCCCAGTTCCTCTGAGCCACTGTCCAGCAGGGGCTTCAGAGAATACACAACCTCTCCCGATGTGACCCGGAAGTCAATCGCTCACTACAGCAACTCCGGATGAGAGGAAATGGTAATGTGACCCCGTGGAGGAGAAGGGGCAGGTGCAGTAGTTCACCGATGCGTAGCAGCGTTTACAATGTCCCAGCAGAAGCCAAAGTATGAATGAGTGTGGTGACAGACTGTGAGTAGCTCACACTAACACTCCCGACGCGTTTCTTCACGCTAAGGTGATTTCATCAGGGGATAAATGACGGACATACGTCATAGCTATTTATATTTGTGTGCACCAATCAACCACCATCTTGGCTGATTAGTTAATTAATTAATACATGAAAGTAATTTGAAACTAAGGAGACAACCACCTTATGTCTTGATTTGTCTATAAATATAATAAACGTATATATTAAAAAACCTTTACAATGAAGACATCAATTATACACATCAAGTATAAAATCCAATGAAAATTTGTATACAAATAATTACATAATCAATTGAATAAATATATACAGAAACAAACGTACATTCATTCATGTCTACAACTCTGGTGTAAATGTGTATAGCTACCAGATATACATGGTTTGATATTTAGAGATCATAATACTTGTGCTGGTGAATGAAACCTATAATAAATTATCTAAGTGCCTATTACACCATGTACAGACCTGAATGCTTGCATAACATTGATGCTATATTATACATTACAAAACGAAACATATGGTGAAACTATATATAAATTTAATAACTGCAAGGAAAAAAGGGGGGGAGAGGGAAAGGGGAGGGGGGAAAAGGGGAGGAGAAGGGGGGGAGAAGGAGGGGGAGGAGAGGGGGAAAAAATAAGGGGATCCGAAAAATGAGAAGACAACCTTGAATAATATTGATTATCATATAAAAATATGAATATGACAAATATGTTCCAAAATTATAAATACATTTGTGAAATATTTATAAATATATAATCCTATATATTTGAGGTTAATGTCAACCACTCTAGTGACCAACAGATCTCTCAAATATGGGCTATTATAGGATTTTAATGTATGATAGATTTGATTAATAGTCAGAAGAAAGAAACATTTCAATAAACCTTTTAAAAGACTTAGATGAGATGTTGATGAACATACCACAAATGGGGGAATTTGCTAAATTATGTGTCATTATGAGGATAAATAATTATCCATCCAATATTGATTATAGTTATCAGACCTGAAGAAATTAGTATTAGTAATTGAATGTGTCTATGAATATTGATAATATTATCTCTAATGCAACTCTCTTTACAGCAAAAGGTAGAAGAGATGTGATGCATCCAAAATCAGAGAGAGTTCCTCCACAAGATATGTTAATAATCAGGATGACAGTGGGGAGTCCTTGAATAATATAAGCGTATACATAGGAAGGGCTGAGTGTCTAGTGGGGTCCACTGACCTCCACAGCTTAAACACTGTATACACCCAACCAAATAAATAATGTTACAATGCAAAAGCACAGGTATGCATATATGTATATATATGATAGGTCACTGCGGCCCTTTACCTTAGTGCTTGAAAGGACATCCAGACATCCAGGGCGTGCAGCCCATCCAGGTAGGTAAACAGGAGAATGAAGGATGGTGATGGATCGCACAGCCGCGAAGATCCAATTCCCAATGGGACCGGAGAATATAAAACGAGAATGCACACTCCAATTATGGAATAGGTCTGGGTTATTGCAGGTGGGTACAGCAACAGGACAACACGAACGCACCTTCGTGTTGTCCTGTTGCTGTACCCACCTGCAATAAACCAGACCTATTGCATAATTGGAGTGTGCATTCTCGTTTTATATTCTCCGGTCCCATTGGGAATTGGATCTTCGCGGCTGTGCGATCCATCACCATCCTTCATTCTCCTCTTCACAGCAAAGAAAGAAGAATTAACAAGCAGACCCAGAGTTTGTATCTGAGGCCACCTGCATCACAAACTGAAAAGGACGCATCATACGACTTTCATGTCAATGCCAGCGAAGGAACAACATGTTAAAAACTATATGAAATAAAATAAAAAATAAATAAAAAATAGAATAAAATTATACACCAATTATTTTAATACATTTCTAATCAAATTAAATATATTTACGAATGTGTTTCTTTTGTGAATAAAGTGCTTTTGATGAAAATAAGTATAAATGTGAAAAATTAAGTGAATTTTAATAAATATGAATATATACCTCTAATATATTCTAATGAATACATGACTTTAATAAACTTGTATTATAATCAATTTATAACTATTAATGTATATATATATATGCTCATATCTACTCTATTAATAAATGTGTATGTGAAAAACGTATTAACCATGAATAGACAATATTAATATACTAATATAACAATTAATAAATAAAATATATATTATATATAATGAATACCTGTTAATAATAACTAAAAATCATAAACATAAATTTGAGACAAACAGAAACAGGAAGAAGACTCCATGAGACAGACGTAGAGGGAACATGTCAAGCATGTTCAACCCAGACCTCCATGTCTTTATCACAAAGAGAATTGACTATCAAATTACAGTACTGACATCAATACAGTCATTTAGACCAGATGGACTCAATGTATTTAGGACATATATCCAATAAGTTTCTCGTAAATTTAGACGTCTATGTCTATCGCCACTTAATAAAGTGGATTTTATGTTTTCAATGCCCATTATTGTTAATGTGGTTGGGTCCTGATTGTATTTCAATTGGTAGTGGCGAGATAAACTATGTGTTTGTAGACCGTGTGTAATATTCCTACGGTGTTCTAAAAACCGTGTACTAAGGGAACGAGCCGTCCTGCCAATGTATTGTAGACCACATGGGCACATAATTACATAGACTACAAAATTAGTTAAACAGTTGATATGTCCTTTGACAGAATGTATAGATCCATTGGAGGAAGATGAAATATTATTTGAAGTTTTCAAGTGTTTACATGTTATGCATCTTGTACGTTTACAGAGGAAATTGCTATCAGTATCATTAATGTTCTTTTTGTGTATATCCTCTGCACTTTTTAATCTACTGGGTGCCAATATGGATTTAACATTCCTTGCTCTTTTTAACACAACCGGTGTCCTTGTAGGTAACCTACTACCAATAATCGGATCATTTAACAAAATCTTCCAATGGGAGTTTAATATTGATTTAATTTTGGAAAATGAGTTGTTATATTGGGTAACAAAAAATGGTGCACCAGAATGATTTTCCCACCTCCTATCAGATCTCTTATTGATAGTTCCTAATTTAAGTTTAGATTTCTCTAATAGTTCACATCTCTCCAATTTGCCTACCTGTCTAAATGTTTCCTCAATGATGTCTCTACCATATCCCTTAGCCACAAATTTATTGACTAGAACATCCCACTGGGCCAGATAATCAGAGTCAAGAGAACAATTTCTCCTGACCCTTAAGAACTGACCCCGGGGGATGTTCTCAAGCCACTTTTTGTAATGATTGCTGGTGTTATGTATATAACCATTCGTGGCTACCTCTTTGAAAAAGGTTGTGGTAGTAATTTTACCCTCTATGTTGACACTAAATTCCAAATAGAGAAAATAAATTGTGTATTTATCCAACTCTGATGTAAATTTCAACCCCATATTGTTGGTATTAAAGGAAGAAAAAATATTTAACAATTCCTTTTCATCGCCATCCCAGATAAACAGCAGGTCGTCTATAAAACGGCCATAGAACACCAGTCCAGCCCCCAGCCTAGCATTACCCCACACGTGGATTGTGACGATAGGCTGTATCGGCCTTCCTTAATAAAGGGGGAACCCGGCTGGCTGCCCCTGAAACCATATGGTATGGGCTGAGAGTGTCAGCTCTTGTGTCCAGGTGTTGGTTCTCTGTGTTTTGGAACTGCAATGTATTGTGTTTGTCCTGTGATTTAGACCCAGGTTGGTGACAAAAGGCAGTGTGAATTACCATGTGAATTGCATGTGAATTAGCATTTCAATGCCCCAGCTCAGAAAGGGTTTCCAAGCCCAAATCTCCCCAATTTATTTCCCTTATAAGTATAAGGTTCCCCAGATTATATTCTGTAAGGAAGTGTACTTTATATTGTGTTTTAATGTTTACTATAGGGTTCTATACAGAAAGCACAGGCATATGGGTAATATGCTGGCTAGTTTGCATGGATTCCATGGTTCAAAGAGGAGAGGAATGGCAGAGGGGGGAAACCATTTGGTGAGCAGGATGTTGATTAAGATGTCTTTGTTCTAAGTAGACACAGCGGAGCCAGGTATAAAACGGCTCTGGATGTCAGAACTGATAAGCAAGGTTTCTATTGGCAAGTTTTGAATTTATCCCTCCTATCAGTGAATGCGTAATTTCAATCCCTGCTTTAATTGGCTATTACTCTCCTCAATGGTTTAGGTGGGATTTCAGCCTATATGGGAGCGTGCAGTAGAAGCAGCTCTCTCTCTCTTTTTCCTGTTGGAGATCTGAAGACAAGCAGCCGCTGGTGGGCCTCTCTCCATGTGCTTCTGTGAAAGAGCTATTCACACCTGGAAGCATGGGGAGGCCTAGCCAGCAGGCTGGATTTCGGTCCAGGAGCCCAAGGTCCTATCAAGGTAAGCCTTTGCTGAACAGGCGCCTTGCAACTAGAAAAGGGTAGATCTCTTCCCCAGACCCCCGTAAGTGTGTATATTCTCTGTTTCTTGTATTTCTGTGTGTTTCCGAGGTCTTATCCGAATAAACCGCAATTTATTTTACTGCCTGTTTTGCCTTGTGACTGATCCCTTGAATATAAATGTGTATTGGGCCTGGTCTCCCGTGACATGGATACTCTCCCACAGACCCATGTATAGGTTAGCATAGCTGGGGGCAAACCTGGTGCCCATCGCCATTCCACAGACCTGTAGATAATACTGATCTTCGAATAGAAAATAGTTATGCTCCAAAATGAAGCGTATAACCTTCCAAATAAATGCTCTTTGTATATAATCCAATTGTATATCAGTCTCCAGATATTTTGTGACTGCCTGTATGCCTTTTTCCTGATCAATACATGTATATAGGGATGCCACATCACATGTGGCCCTTATATACGTGGATTTCCAGGGGATACTAAACACTGAGTCAATGACGTGCAGCATGTTGGCGAATGAGTATACTCATTACATGCTTGTTTTTCACATTTGTTTGTGAGTTTAAATTTGTTGGACTTAATACTGGAATATTAAATGTGTATTTTTCATATTACTCTAGGATCGGACGCTTTCTTTCATTTCATTTTGTAGATCTACTGGGAGGTCGTTGGTTCCTTACAGAGAGCAGCCGGTATCCAGACTAGTGGGCCATCATCTATATTCCTAATAGATCAACAGGACTATTTCTTTTTTATGGTTTTTTATTGATTTTTATTTTTCAATTGTTTTTTTGTCTGCAATTTTAATCATGCATATTTTTGGACACTAAGTCATTAGCTCACACTAATTTAGTTATATATTGGTATTATTTTTAATTGTGTGTCATTTATATAATTTGGATATTTCTACTGATATCTATTTGGTAACCTATACATATGAGTTTATTATACTTAATATATTTACTACCAAAGTGTTAGGTGAGACAGATACCTGAGGGGCGCAGTCTTTTTGTTTGTCTAATTATATATACATATTATATACTATATATTTCTGAAAGTGTTCTATGTGTCCGGGTCTGTATGTGTCTCCCTGTGTCCCTCCCCGTGTCCCTAGCGGCAATCTTCCCGTGTCCCTAGGCCAATGAGATTGTTCCCGTGGGCCGCCCGCCCCCGCACACCTCTCATTGGCCTGAGGCGGAGTGAAGGGCACACACACACACACACACACACACACACACACACACACACACACACACACACACACACACACACACACACATCACTATACACACACACACACACACACACACACACATCACTATACACACACACACACACACACACACACACATCACTATACACACACACTACACACACACACATCACTATACACACACACACACACACACACACACACACACACACACACACACACATCTCTACACACACACACACACACACACACACACACACACACACACACCACACACACACACACACACACACACACACACACACACACACACACACACACACCACACACACACACACACACACACACATACATCACTCAATACACACACACATCACTATCACACACACACACACACACATCACTATACACACACACACACACACACACACATCACTATACAAACACACACACACACACACACACACACATCACTATACACAACACACACACATCACTATACACACACACAACACACACACACACATCACTATACACACACACACATCACTATACACACACACACACACACACACCCATCTCTACACACACACACACACACACACACACACACACACACACACACACACACACACACACACACACACACACACACCACACACACACACACACACACATCACTATACACACACACACATCACTATACACACACACATCACTATACACACACACACACACACACACACACATCACTACACACACACACACACACACACACACACACACACACACACACAACACACACACAACACACACACACACACACACATCTCCACACACACACACACACACACACACACACACACACACACACACACACACACACACACACACACACACACACACACACACACACACACACACACACACACACACACACACACACACACACACACACACACACATACATCACTATACACACACACATCACTATACACACACACACACATCACTATACACACAACACACACACACACACACACATCACTATACAAACACACACACACACACACACACACACACACATCACTATACACACAACACACACACACACACACACACACACACACACACACACACACACAT
The DNA here is from genome assembly GCF_040206685.1 of Ascaphus truei. NCBI lineage: Eukaryota > Metazoa > Chordata > Amphibia > Anura > Ascaphidae > Ascaphus > Ascaphus truei. Next base: position 38,385,672 of record NC_134497.1, on the reverse strand, counting down.
CACTATACACACACACACACACATCACTAGACACACACACACACACACACATCACTATACACACACACACACACACACACACACACACAACACACACATCACTAAACACACACAACCCCCCCACACACACATCACTAAACACACACAACCCCCCCACACACACGGTGTTACATACATTAGCGGGGCTCACAGTGTTAGCAGCACATCTCCCGCTCTCATCCCCACCGGTCCCGGAGGCTCCGCCTCTCCTGTTTACCGCGCTTTCACTCCCCCCTCCTCCACGTGGGAGCTGCCGGACGGGTGAGGGAGCTGCCGGACGGGTGAGGGAGCTGCCAGACGGGTGAGTGAGCGCCCTTCACCTCCCCTCACCCCCTTCACCTTCCCTCACTCACTTCCCTCCACCCCCCTCCCGGTGCCGCTACAGTCAGCGGGGGAGCGGAGTGAGCGAGCGCGCGCCAGGGACACAGCGGGGAGCGGCCACAACACGCTGCCTCCCGCCTCAGATCCACGTGGGAGCTGCCGGACGGGTGAGTGAGCGGCCTTCACCTCCCCTCACCCACCCCTCACTCCACTTCCCCTCCCTTCCACCTCCCCTCCCTCCACCCCCCCTCCACCCCCCCTCCACTTCACCCCCCCACTTCACCCCCCCTCCACCCTCCCTCCACCCCCCCTCCACTTCACCTCCCCCTTAACCTCCCCTCCACCCCCCCTTAACCTCCCCTCCACCCCCCCCCTTAGCCTCCCCTCCACTCCACCCCCCCTTAACCTCCCCTCCACTCCACCCCCCCCTTAACCTCCCCTCCACACCTCCCTCCATCCCCCCTTCACCCTCCCTCCACCCCCCCTTCCCCTCCCTCCACCCCCCCTTCACCTCCCTCCACCCCCCCCTTCACCTCCCCTCCACCCCCCTTCACCTCCCCCCCTTCACCTCCCCTCCACCCCCTTCACCTCCCCTCCACCCCCCCCTTCACCTCCCCTCCACCCCCCCTTCACCTCCCCTCCACCCCCCCTTCACTTCCCCTCCACCCCCCCCTTCACTTCCCCTCCCTTCACCTCCCCTCCACCCCTCCCCTTCACCTACCTCCACCCCTCCCCTTCACCTCCCTCCACCCCCCCCTTCACCTCCCCCCTCCCCTTCACCTCCCCTCCACCCCCCCCTTCACCTCCCCTCCACCTCCCCCTTCACCTCCCCTCCACCCCCCCTCACCTCCCCTCCACCCCCCTTCACCTCCCATTCACCTCCCCTCCACCCCCCCCTTTCACCTCCCCTCCACCCCCCCCCCCTTCACCTCCTCTTCACCTCCCCTCCACCTCCCCTCCACCCCCCCCCCCTTCACCTCCCCTCCACCCCCCCTTCACCTCCCTTCCACCCTCCCTTCACCTCCCCTCCTCCACCCCCCTTCACCTCCCCTCCACCCCCCCTTCACCTCCCTTCCACCTCCCCTCCACCCCGCTTCACCTCCCCTCCACCCCCGCTTCACCCCCGGTTCACCTCCCCTCCACCCCCGCTTCACCCCCCCCCCTCCACCCCCACATTCACCGCCCCCTCCACCCCCACCTTCACCCCCACCTTCACTCCCCCCTACAACCTCCCACCTTCCCACCACCTCCCCCCACCTTCCCACCACCTCCCGCCCTTCCCACCACCTCCCCCCCTTCCCACCACCTCCCCCCCCCACCTTCCCACCACCTCCCCCCCTTCCCACCACCTCCCCCCCTTCCCACCACCTCCCCACCTTCCCACCACCTCCCCCCCCTTCCCACCTTCCCACCTCCCCCCCTTCCCACCACCTCCCCCCCTTTCCACCACCTCCCCCCCTTCCCACCACCTCCCCCCCTTACCACCCCCCCTTCCCCTCCCCCTCCACCCCCCCTTCACCTCCCCTCACCCCCCCTTCATCTACCCTCACCCCCCCTTCACCTCCCCCTCCCCCCCAGCCCCCCACCTCCACCCTTCCCACCTACCCCCTCCGCCACCCCCTTCACCTCCCCTCCACCCCCTTTCACCTCCCCTCTGCCCCCCTTCACCTCCCTCCGCCCCCCCCTTCACCTCCCCTCCGCCCCCCCTACACCTCCCCTCCGCCCCCCCCTTCACCTCCCCTCCGCCCCCTTCACCTCCCCTCCGCCCCCTTCACCTCCCCTCACCATCCCCCCCCTCCTCACCTCCCCTCCGCCCCCCTTCACCGCCCCTCACCACCCCCCACCATCCCTCCGACCTCACCTCCCCTCCTCCAATGCCTTTCGTCCGCCCTCCCGCCTCTGCCTTTCGCCCACCCGCACTTCTGCCTTTCACCCCGCCACCGCTCACACCCCTGCGCCACACAGCCGCCGCACGCACTCAACAGACACCCGCCACTCAACACACACCCGCCGCCTCTCATCCACCCCACACACTCGACACACACCTGCCGCATCCTGCCCTACGCAACAATATCACTGACCAGCTGTCACCCGCACTCGCCCACACACCCGCTGCCTCACACCCTAGCAGGACCCCGACCCACAGCCAGCACTCACTACCCATGCGCCACCCGTACTGAACACCCACCTGCCGCCTCACACACGCTCACACCCTAGCAGGACACACGCCTCACATTTTCACATCACTTATGTCACCAAAATATACATTGTACTGTGGTGTGTTTACAATAAACCATTTTTATACAACATCGTATTACATTTTCTTCCATCTTTCTTTTCAACATTATTATCCAACCTTTCCAACAAATACTCACCTATTGTTCCACGATTTATAAATAATACTACCTATTACGCTTTTACATCCCGGGCAACGCCGGGTCTCTCAGCTAGTGTATATATATATATATATATATATATATATATATATATATATATATATATATATATATACACAGTGTTCGACAAATCCAGTCACCCGGTCACCCCTGGCGTTTGGATATTGCCAGCTGGCGACAGGCCAAGCAGCCACGCTGTTTTTAATTAATTTCCCTGCCGTGCTAAAACAAACGGAAAAAAAAAATCCCCCTTCTTGATTGGATGACTTAACTTGCTGGCCTGCTGCCAGGATTTTTTGGCAAGTAGCCAGGCTTTATGTGAGCCAGCGCTGTGACGGTGGTCCCTCCCTTTGGATCCTGTTGCAAGGAGCAAGAAAGTAAGTAAGCCTCATACCTCCATTCCCATCCCTGACATGCCCCAGTTCCTGCCTCTCTTCCCTTCCCTGCTTCCCTGCCATGCTTAAATTCCCTGCCTCTCTTCCCTTCCCTGCTTCCCTGCCTCTCTTCCCTTCCATGGCTCCCTGCCGTGTGTGTGTGTGTGTTACTGAGAGTGTGTGACTGTGTGTGTGACTGAGTGTCATGGGAGAGGGGGTTTGGCACGGTATTGAAGGGGTTACAACCCATTTGGCCACCCCCTGCTCTCACGTGGGAAGCAAGAGGTTAACTGGGCTGTGGTTCAGTAAGGTGTTTTTACCCTGCTTCAGCAACCAACTGTATATTGCTGGTAGAGACAGCTACCCCATATCTGGAGCATTGGGTGTGAAATATAACACCTGTGATAAAAGTTCTCTACACAGGAGGCCCAGCTTCAAAGCATTTCTTGACAAGGGGTTTTATGGGGGCCAGGGGTGTGGCTACAGAAGGAGATATCAGAATGAGTGGCCTTATTAAATATAAGAATATCATTTGAAGTCCTCGGCTGAACATGCTAAAAGTTACATGTGTATCCGTGGGACCGAGTCGCAAATAATGATTACAGACACATGATGTCTAGCAGGTACTAAGAGACAGATATTAATATCTCTCTTAATTTTAGTATTACACGGTAATATTTAGTCTCATTGGGAGCATCATGCGTGCCGGAATGTATTCATATGACCTCCATGCCAGTAAGTAATACTGAACTGAAGTTATGAAGTTATTTAGATAGGAAAAGCAGTTTTTAAACGTCCTGGGGTGGGAGGAGTTTTACTCTGGGGTAAGACTGTCAACCTCACCACTGATTTATGACAGGGTTTGGGTTTAGGTTGTGTTCAATGGGAAATAACTGTATTTAAGGCTGAGCAAGTGTGGGAGGGGGGCTGAGGAAATAAGCCCCCTGATTAGAATAATACCCACCCAGTGGGCAGGTATTACGGTGCCCTCAGGTGAGGTGGCAAGGAGAGATTGGGTGCAGGTAATTGTTCTCCAATGTGAAAAAGGAAACTTATCTAATAGTGGCGCTCTATATAAAAATACTAGCTATACATATAATCGTAGTGATAATAATAATCAAAAGGTGATACTTATGCAAACACATAAAACAGGTGCTGCTATGACCCGGTGAGGATTGCTCTGTCAGTCCTCGTGTTGAGAAGTAGGGTTGAATCTCCGGGAAGCGCAGGGATATGTGAAAACAAAAATGTATATAGATAGTGCAATATTGCTGTGACAAATTAAATAAATTGGCTGATCTAATGCAGATGTACTCACAAGTGTGAGAAGGTTAAAGGCACGTAAAGGTATCTTTCCCAGAGTATGGATGTCACACTGTATTCAGGAAATCAATCTCAGCCCCATATAAAATCCAAGAGACCTTAGAAAAGAAGACTGGACATAGCGCAGACTGTATACCAAGAATTTATAAAAAGTAAGTGAAAGGTATTACACTCACATGATTTCAAAAGTTTAAAAGCATTTCGATCACACGCAGTGGATCTCAGCAGCCGGATAGATGGTGTATCTGGTTCCCCTCCTTCCGTGGCGTGCGTGTCACTGGTTTGCGTTCCAACTGCACAGGAAGTGATGTCATCGGTTTCCAGGGGTTCCGGCCAGTAGTACAGACGTCACTCTACGCGTTTCATCTCATCGATTTCATCAGGAGTGCTCCTGATGAAATCGATGAGATGAAACGCGTAGAGTGACGTCTGTACTACTGGCCGGAACCCCTGGAAACCGATGACATCACTTCCTGTGCAGTTGGAACGCAAACCAGTGACACGCACGCCACGGAAGGAGGGGAACCAGATACACCATCTATCCGGCTGCTGAGATCCACTGCGTGTGATCGAAATGCTTTTAAACTTTTGAAATCATGTGAGTGTAATACCTTTCACTTACCTTTTATAAATTCTTGGTATACAGTCTGCGCTATGTCCAGTCTTCTTTTCTAAGGTCTCTTGGATTCTATATGGGGCTGAGATTGATTTCCTGAATACAGTGTGACATCCATACTCTGGGAAAGATACCTTTACGTGCCTTTAACCTTCTCACACTTGTGAGTACATCTGCATTAGATCAGCCAATTTATTTAATTTGTCACAGCAATATTGCACTATCTATATACATTTTTGTTTTCACATATCCCTGCGCTTCCCGGAGATTCATCCCTAATTGTTCTCCAATGGCCTACACTCAATAGTAAGGTATAGACTGGAGATTTCATATAAACCAGTGCCCAGCCTATACTCTGTGTCTTTGTGTCATTCTGAGATTGCTGCATGAACTGCTAATCAAGATTTCTGATTATTTCATCATTCCAATTCTAAGTAAGTGCCTATTTTGTCTGTTATTTGTATATCTCGTGTGTTCACCTTTTTCAAGGAATAAATTATATTTTATCATATCTAGTCGTGTTCAGTTCAACCCAGGTATTTTGGTGTATATTATATCTTGTCATAAAGTTACCTTGACACTGAGTGACTGTGTGTGTGACTGAGTGACTGTGTGTGTGACTGAGTGACTGTGTGTGTGTGTGTGTGTGTGTGTGACTGAGTGTGTGTGTGTCTGAGTGTGTGTGTGACTGTGTGTGTGTGACTGAGTGACTGTGTGTGTGACTGAGTGACTGTGTGTGTGTCACTGAGTGACTGTGTGTGTTAATGAGTGACTGTAATTGTGTGTCACTGAGTGAGTGTGTGAGAGTGTGACTGTGTGAGAGTGTGACTGTGTGAGGGTGAGACTGTGTGTACAGACACACACCCACAGTCACCTGCCCACCCACAGCCATGTCACCTGCCCACCCACAGTCACTGTCACCTGCTCACAGTCTGTCACCGTCACCCAGTCACCCACCTCCTGACCCTCCCTCTCTCTGTCACTCTCTCTGTCTCTCACCCACACTCTCTCTGCCTCTGTAAGGATGTGCTCACCACAAACGAGACGGGACCGCGGTGCTGAGGTGGGATAGGAAAGAACGCCACCCACAGCCACGAGGGCACGTCTTGATTGAAGAGTGGTCTGGGATTCCGGATCGGGGTAGGAGAGGTACGGTAGGTAGGGAGGCCGTTAGCCAGGTCCGGGGTTAGAGAGAGGGACGTTGTCGTTTACCGTAAGCCAGGATCGGGATTCCAGAGGTGCGGAGAGTCGTGTAGCCGTATGCCGAGTTCGGGATGCCAGAGGTACAGGAAGACGTAGCGGAAGCCGGTTCAGTTCACGAGGAAGTCTGCGAAATAGAATAAGGAGGCAGAGAGAGGTGAGAACAACTGGTTCTATGCTCAGCCAACGAGTCAGTGATTCTGCCAGGTATATATAGGAGAGAGGGTCCAATAGCCGTGCAGCAAGGTGGAGGTGTGTGGAAGGGCCAGGCTACCACAGGGATAGGTCCAGAATGAGTCCCATGGGAGGAGCCATAAAGCCCAGTAGTCTGAATGCATTTGATTGCAGCAATGTTTTGATGCGCTGTACCTTTAAGGGGTTGGCGCGACGTCGTGTGGCCAGGCCTCCGTATAGCAGGGTTTGCGTGCGCGTGACCGGGTGAAGCCGTCAGCCCGAGATTAGAAGTGCAGTCCTGGCGTGCGCGCGCGCGCCCACGTGAAGCAGTGACCGGTGCTCCGGTGAGGGAATGAGAGTGTGCTGCGGGGATCACCGTCGGAGCTGTAGGTGAGTGAGGAGCACGCCGAGGGCGGCGTGACTCCCAAACCCTCACAGTACCCCCCCCCTTCAGGGGCGACCTCCGAGCGTCCATGACATGGCTTGGAGGGATGCTTGCGATGAAAAGCCTGAACGAGGCGAGGCGCGTGGAGATCCCGGTGGGAAATCCAGGAACGTTCCTCAGGTCCAAAGCCCTTCCAGTAAACCAAATATTGTAACCCTCCTCTGGAGATCCTAGAATCCAGGATAAACTGAACCTCGTACTCCTCTTGACCTTGGACCAGAAGAGGAAGTGGAGATGCCGTGGACTTAGAAAAGCGAGAACTCCGGAATGCAGGTTTAAGTAAGGAAACATGAAAGACTGAAGGAATCTTCAACGAGGGTGGAAGACGCAAACGATAAGCCACAGGATTAATCCTCTTGACCACAGGAAAGGGGCCGAGAAACTTAGGTGCTAACTTCATGGTAGGAACCTTTAAACGAATGTTCCTGGAGGAAAGCCAAATACTGTCTCCTGGGACGAATTCCGGGACCGGGCGTCGAAGACGATCTGCCTGAAGTTTCTGTCTCCCAGTAGCCACCCTTAAGTTCTCCTGAGTCCTTGTCCATAAGTCCTTTAAGCGGGAGATGCGTTTATCAACTGCTGGTACTCCTGAGGGTATAGGAGAGAAGGGTAGGCGGGAAGGGTGAAAGCCATAATTTATGAAGAAGGGCGATTCTTGAGTGGAGTCATTGCGAAGGGAGTTAAGAGCAAACTCAGCCCAAGGAAGTAGATCTACCCAATCATCCTGAGTCTCGGCTATGAAACACCGAAGGTATTGTTCCAGGTTTTGGTTGGCCCTCTCCGTCTGCCCATTGGTCTGTGGGTGGTAACCCGAGGAAAAATGAAGTGAAATACCCATCCTTCGAGAAAAGGCTCTCCAAAATCTTGACACAAACTGGGACCCACGATCAGAGACGATGGTTGCAGGTACTCCGTGAAGACGAAAAATCTCCTGGATAAAAATGTCCGCAAGCCTGGAGGAATTTGGAAGACCCCTTAAGGGCACCAGGTGAGTTTGTTTGGAAAAACGATCAATTACCACAAGGATGGTATTCTTTCCTTTGGAGTCTGGGAGCTCCACAATGAAATCCATAGAAATATGGTTCCAAGGACGGTCTGGAATGGGTAAGGGAAGAAGAAGGCCTGCAGGTCTAACCCGGGGTACTTTATTGCGAGCACAAGTGCCACATGCTTTGACGAACTCCTCCACATCCTTAGCCCTCTCAGGCCACCAGAAGGTACGTTGAACAAGGTCGTTGGTTTTCCGTATCCCTGGATGTCCTGCAGACTTAGAGGAATGGCACCACTCGAGAACCCTTTTGCGGTGTTGAGGTGCCGTGTAGAGTCTTCCCTCCGGAACCTTGAGCCCCATAGGAATCTGTGATTGCTCGGATTGGATCTTGCCCATGATATCAAACGAGTTGGCGGACAGGATACATCTAGAGGGAATAATTGTCTCTAGCTGCTCTTCAGACTTGTCTTCAGCAAGGAATTGTCGAGACAGAGCATCCGCCTTTATATTTTTGGAGCCAGGGATGAAGGAGATGAGAAAATTGAATCGAGAAAAAAATAATGCCCAGCGGGCTTGTCGAGAGTTCAAACGACGTGCCCCTTCTAAGTAGAGAAGGTTCTTATGGTCTGTAAGAATGGTTATGGGTGTCTCAGTACCTTCTAAGAAGTGTCTCCACTCTTCTAGTGCCAATTTGATCGCCAAAAGCTCCCGGTTCCCGACATCATAATTCCGTTCTGCGGCCGAAAATTTCTTCGAAAAGAAGGCACATGGATGCAGTTTAGCTAAGGGAGATGTCCTCTGTGACAAGACGGCCCCAGCCCCGATGTCCGATGCATCTACCTCCAAGGTAAATGGAAGTTTAGGATCCGGGTGGTTGAGGATGGGAGCAGACACAAAAGCCTTTTTTAGCAGATCAAATGCCCGTATGGCGGTTTCAGACCATGATGAAGGATCTACACCTTTCTTAGTGAGAGCCGTTATGGGAGATACTGTAGAGGAAAAATTGCGGATGAAACGTCGGTAATAGTTTGCAAAACCCAGAAAGCGTTGCACGGCTTTGAGAGTGGTAGGACGAGGCCAGTCCAAAATAGCCTTAAGTTTCTCTGGATCCATGTTGAAACCGGAGTCAGAGATAACGTATCCCAAAAACGCCACCGATTTGAGGTGGAACTGACATTTCTCCAATTTCGCAAAGAGATGGTTCTCCCGAAGGCGTAACAGCACTTGTTGAACATGGTCGATGTGTTCTTGAACGGATTTAGAAAAGATGAGGATGTCATCTAAGTAAACAATAAGAAATGAATTAAGAATGTCCCGAAAGATCTCGTTAACAAAATCCTGAAAAACTGCTGGTGCGTTGCACAAACCGAATGGCATAACCAGATACTCGTAGTGGCCGTCATGGGTGTTAAAAGCAGTTTTCCACTCGTCCCCCTCTCGTATCCTTACTAAATTGTAAGCACCTCTCAGGTCCAGTTTAGAAAAGATAGTAGCTCCCTGGAGGCGGTCGAAGAGTTCCGGAATCAAAGGCAGAGGGTATCGATTTTTACGTGTGATATTATTCAAACCCCGGTAGTCGATGCATGGACGGAGAGAACCGTCCTTCTTCTTGACGAAGAAGAATCCTGCTCCGACCGGGGAGGAAGATTTTCTGATGAAACCCCTTTCTAAGTTCTCGGCAATATAAATGTTCATGGCTTTAGTCTCTGGAAGAGAGAGAGGGTAGGATCTTCCCCTGGGAAGAGGTGCTCCAGGAAGTAGGTCAATGGGACAATCAAAAGACCGGTGCGGTGGTAGTACCTCGGAACGTGCTTTATCGAATACGTCACGGAATTCCCAGTACACAGAAGGTAAGGAGTTGATCTTCTCTGATATGGTAGATACGCCACCGATCTTCTGGAAAACCCTGGTACATGTCTTGGCACAAGAAGGAGCCAGGTTCCCGATCCGTCCAGTCGATGCGAGGATTATGAAGTTGGAGCCAAGGAAGACCCAAAATCAACTCAGCAGAGGGAGTGTGAATTACATCGAGAGTAATGATCTCCGTATGGACGTCGACGAACTGCAGTAGAAGAGGTACCGTCTGTAGTGTGATGAATGCCGGATTTAGAGGTCGACCGTCAATGGCCTCCAGACCTACAGGCGTCCTCCTGTTGATAAATGGAATATTGTTCTGTCTAGCAAAAGTCTCATCAATGAAATTACCTGCAGAACCGGAATCAATGAACGCCCGTGCCCGGGTGTGAAACCCTTCTCCAGACAGTATAATAGGCAAGACTATCCTGGTAGGAAGGATGTTTTGGACGATGGGAGAAAGGGTCAGTATTCCCAATGAAACTCTCCGGGATCTCATTGGGAGCTGGCGTTTCCCGGTCTGTGGGGACACTGGGGTAAAGCGTGAGTGGAATTGCCACAATACATACAAAGTCCGGCCGTACGCCGACGTTGCTTCTCAGCAGACGACAGCCTGTTGCCCCCCAACTGCATTGGTTCAGGAATGTCCCCGGAAGAAGGTGACGGAGCCACGAAGGTGGGAGCAAGACTTCTTGGAACCCGTTGACGGTAATGAGAACGTTCGTATCTCCGCTCCAGTAGGCGCTGATCCACACGGATAGCCAGAGCGATTAACTCCCCCAGGTTAGTAGGACGATCTCGTGCGGCGAGTTCATCCTTTAGAGTTTCAGCCAGACCTTGCCAGAACGCAGAAGATAGAGCCTCGTTGTTCCAACCCGTCTCAGCAGCAAGAGTGCGGAACTCCACTGCATACACGGCAACCGAACGATCTCCTTGAGTTATGTGGTGTAGAGCAGAAGCTGCCGTTAACTTCCGTGCTGGAGTATCGAAAACTCTTCGGAATTCCTCGACGAAAAGATCGATGTTCTGCGTGAGAGCCCCCTGTTGTTCCCAGATGGGAGAGGCCCATGCCAGTGCCTGGTCGGTGAGAAGGGAGTAGATGTAGCCAACCTTGGAGACAGAAGACACAAAGCGAGAGGGGGAGAGACGAAATTGAACGAGACATTGGTTAATGAAACCCCGGCATCCTTGGGGATCCCCCGCGTAGTGTTTGGGAGGAGGAATACGTGGTTCTGGAGTGAACGGAGGTATCGGGAAAGGATTTGCCGGTGCCACGGGTGGAGATTGGCGCGTGAGGCCTCGAACTTGAAGAGTAAGGGCGTGGACGCTTTGCTGTAAAGCATCCATTCGTTTATCAGATTGGTCCAGATAAGACTCTAATCTTGTAAAAAGAGCAGTATGGGCATTTAAAGTCCGCTCCACCTCAGCGGGGTCCATTTTTGGGGGGCTGAGCATAATGTAAGGATGTGCTCACCACAAACGAGACGGGACCGCGGTGCTGAGGTGGGATAGGAAAGAACGCCACCCACAGCCACGAGGGCACGTCTTGATTGAAGAGTGGTCTGGGATTCCGGATCGGGGTAGGAGAGGTACGGTAGGTAGGGAGGCCGTTAGCCAGGTCCGGGGTTAGAGAGAGGGACGTTGTCGTTTACCGTAAGCCAGGATCGGGATTCCAGAGGTGCGGAGAGTCGTGTAGCCGTATGCCGAGTTCGGGATGCCAGAGGTACAGGAAGACGTAGCGGAAGCCGGTTCAGTTCACGAGGAAGTCTGCGAAATAGAATAAGGAGGCAGAGAGAGGTGAGAACAACTGGTTCTATGCTCAGCCAACGAGTCAGTGATTCTGCCAGGTATATATAGGAGAGAGGGTCCAATAGCCGTGCAGCAAGGTGGAGGTGTGTGGAAGGGCCAGGCTACCACAGGGATAGGTCCAGAATGAGTCCCATGGGAGGAGCCATAAAGCCCAGTAGTCTGAATGCATTTGATTGCAGCAATGTTTTGATGCGCTGTACCTTTAAGGGGTTGGCGCGACGTCGTGTGGCCAGGCCTCCGTATAGCAGGGTTTGCGTGCGCGTGACCGGGTGAAGCCGTCAGCCCGAGATTAGAAGTGCAGTCCTGGCGTGCGCGCGCGCGCCCACGTGAAGCAGTGACCGGTGCTCCGGTGAGGGAATGAGAGTGTGCTGCGGGGATCACCGTCGGAGCTGTAGGTGAGTGAGGAGCACGCCGAGGGCGGCGTGACTCCCAAACCCTCACAGCCTCACACTCTGGATCTGGAAATCTTATTTACCCTATATACATCTTAACTGACCTATATCTACACCGAAATAAATAACCTATACTGTTTTCTTCCAGATCTGACTCAAGCTTCACACGGGAGGCATCGGAATCCCCCCTAACCTAGAAGACAGGTAAGGAACACCTCCCCTCCAACATATAACATTGCGGGGATGGGGGTACCTGGACATCGAAGGACTGCGGATCAGGTAAGATCCCAGGTGGGATTTCTGCTTTAGATATTGGGAAGTGGGGGCATCCAGACACTGGTTAAGGAGTTCAGGAAACTAGTCATTCATATCTGGCTTCCCCCCCCCCCCCCCCTAGATCTGATATATATATATATATATATATATATATATAAATACACACACACACACACACACACACACACACACACTAATTGTAGTATAATGTAATAAAATAAATAAACTTATGTCAAAAACGAATGTTCTTACTGGTAATTTATTTTATTTATTCATTTATTAGGGGCGGGGCTAGGGGCAGGGCTAGTTGGCGAGTAGATTTTTTGGTTCGGCGAGTAGATTTTTGGGTGATTTGTCGACCACTGGTGATATTCACACATGCCCCTTAGCCTGCCGTGACGCATTTTGCCCGGTTACAGAGATTACTGGTAGCCTTGCAATAGGGTAGAATTTGTCTCCCACGCCAAAGATTGGTTGCCCATTGCCCAGATAGGATTGTGAAGGTATGATAAGCCCGTGCACGCTGTCGGGAAGGTGTTCTCTGCTGTAACATCAGGAAGGATAGCGGGCGGGGTTAAGAGGCGGTTTTATCATCACCACGGATTTGTACCCCGCTAAGGATTTCGTTAGATCTAAGGACTTGGAAACGAATTCTGCAAGGGCAGAACGAAATTATTTATAAATATAGGGGTGGCAAGTTGCACCCCTAGCCAAAAGCCCGTGCTGGGAATTGATACCTGGAGACCGGATTGCTTGAACTTTCGTTCCAGAAACCTGTTATTTTGTTAGATTAAGTGTTTATTTGTGATATTTTGGTAATTCAAGCTGTGGGTGTTCTTTATGTGAATAAATACCATTTATTTTATTTCATGCTTTATTCAATCAAAGGATCCAGATGGTAAAAGGTGTTAAAAAGCTTGGTCTCCCGTGACAATTGCCACTTAGCATCTCTAACTAAGGTAGAGGAACTTACGATTTGCTCTTATATTTCTGTGAGTCATATATAATGGTTAACTGGATCCAGAAAACAATTGCCAGATAATTGGACTTGATAGCAGGGGATGGGGGGCTGAGTTGACTGATGTAACCGTGCGGGCTGCCCAAAAGAGATCTATAATTACTTAACACATTGAGCAGCGATCATTCATATACAGAGAATAGAGCTCTAAAGTGAAAGTAAGAGGTTTAGCTGTAATGGGAGTCAAACTGCCTGTATACTATATGGTACATGGGCAGGTGATCCTAATTATACGGACCCTCTGTCTGGGGTGTCATCACTGTATGCTTAATAAGAGTTAATATAGTAATCTCCAAATCAGCTGAGCCCCTCAAAAGCAGCCCAAGCTTCAAAGTGGCCCTTTCTAAGGGACAAGTATTGTGGAGTTTAACAGGGAGTTCAACAGGAGGGAAACAAGGGGACTACAGAACACCTACTGGCCCTCAATTCTGGATTTGAACTACGCTGGAAAGGTGGACATTTTCTATCCCAGACCACACATCTCAGCACTAAACTACTGCTGCCATGACGCTGCTACTATTTATATTTGCTCTGACCTCGCTTCTTTTCAAAATACGCACTTCTTTCTACCAGCCACATGTCTCCAACTCTATTTATATATCTCCATCTCTCCTTCCTTCACCACTTCTCAGTTTACATGAACTCCTTTCTTACCTGCGCCCTATGACACTACACAGCTATTCCCCCTGCACTAAAACACAGCCCTACAAATCCTCCTCACACATTCTCTTTCTTTCCTTGCTTCTCCTCCTTGCTTCTGGGGATATCTCTCCCAATCCTGGTCCCTGCCTTATTTCTACTTGCTCTCGTCCTCGCCTGCCAAATGCAACTTCTGCTCCCTCTTGTTTCAACCACTCCAACCTCATACCCATCCCCTGTCACCCTCCCTCCTCTCTCCCTTTCTCCTGTGCCCTTTGGAATGCTCCAACAAGTTCCTCTCTGTGCATGACTTTTTTCTCTCTCACTCCCTGCTTCTTTATGCTATAACTGAGACTTGGCTCACTCAGTCTGACTCTGCTCTGGAAGCTGCCCTCTCTTATGGTGGCCTTTCCTTCTCCCACACTCCACGCCCTGATGGCAGGGGTGGAGGCGTGGGGCTCCTGCTCTCCTCTCTCTGCCGTTACCGTACCCTTCCTATTCCCCCCTATCTTGCTTTTCCCTCCTTTGAGGCTCACATTGTCCAGATCTTCTCTCCTCTCCCTGTCCACGTGGCGGTAATCTATCGCCCACCTACCTCTACTTATCCCCCTTCTGCCTTTCTCTCTCACTTTGAATCCTGGCTCTCTTTCTTTCTCTCCTCAGACTCCCCTGTTCTTCTCCTTGGGGACTTCAACTGCCACATTGATGAGCCCTCTCTCCCTTGGGCTTCCCGATTTCTTGCTCTAATTTTTTTTTTTTGGCCTTCAACAGTGGACTGCAGCCAGCACCCACCAGTACCTAGACCTGGTTTTCACTAAAAACTTTTCTCTCACTAATTTCTCCATTTCCCCCTTTCCTCTCTCTGACCATCACCTCATCTTATTTTCTCTCTCTCGCTTCTCCCCCTCTCCATCTCCATCTCGCCCTCGTTTCTGCAGAAACCTGCGTTCTATTAACCTACCAGCTTTTGATTTCACTTTACGCTCCTCCCTCTACTCTCTCAGCCCTGCTTTAGACCCTGACAAAATGGTCAGGAACTACAACTCTGCCTTATCCTCCTCTCTTGATCTACATGCCCCCCTTTCTCTCTGCCGCCCTCGCCCTTCTATCCCAAAACCCTGGCTAAATTCCCACACGCACATGTTGCGTTCCTCGCCTCATTCCTCTGGAAGAAGTCTCATACAGTACACTCGCAGGCTTCCTTCACTACAAATGTATGCTATCCTGTTTCAACTCTGCCCTCTCTCAGGCTGAACAAAGCTACATTTCATCACTAATCAACAGGAACATGTCTAACCCACGCCGACTCTTCTCTATCTTTGACGCTCTAATCAAACAACCCTCAACTGCCTCTTCGTCCTCCACCTCACCTCAGGACTTTGCTGACTATTTTAAGGAAAAGGTGGAATCCATACGTCAGAACATCCCCTCTATTTCCTCCTCCCATCCTACACAGCTTCCAAACTCTCCTCCTGCCTTCGTTGACTCTTTTTCCGCTGTCTCGGAGAAAGATGTGTCACTGTTGATCTCCTCTTCTCCCTCTACCACCTGCCCTCTTGATCCCATTCCCTCCCATCTCCTAAAACCACTTGGTCCTTGTAACAGGGGACTTATCCCTGTTCAGTAATGTGCCTTTAATCCAGCAGTGTGGTGGTTAACCTCTGGTAGTTAATTACTAAACCCCACCTGCCTGATTAGATTGTTTACAAAAACCTGTCGGTTCAGACAGGAAGTGACTCCTCCTTTGCTCACGTGTGAGCTGACCTTTGGAGACAGAGCAGTGTTTTTGAGTCTCACAGGGGAGACTTACTAAAAGAACCCAGATCTCTGGAGCTGACCGGTCTTGAGCTCTGCACAACAGAGCTGATTTTCAAGACACAGGGAAAACTACACCTGAAGCTGAACCAGGAAGTGACAAGATTTTCCCTCCAAGAAACAGATAAGACTTTTATTCTTAAGAGACTGCTTATATCTGCTTATTGCATGTTATATGTATTGGGGCTGAGGGAACCTGCTTGACTAAGGGAGATGTGAATTATTGCATAGTGTTTCACTAGAAATACTCCCAAGTGATTAGAAGCTTTGTTCCCCCCCCCTGTGTTTGGATGAATTTCCTGATGAAAAGGAAAAGGCACAATAAAGCCTTATTATAATTTCACATTATAAATGACTCCAAGTGTGTACCTCTGTGAACGTCCGTCTACATATGGTCGTCAGAAGTGAGACAAGAGGTGTCCTTGTAGTTAAAAAGGACCGGAGTTTTTATGTGAATTTTTTTGTTATGCTTTTTTGCCTACAAACAATCTAAACAACTTGAAAAAAAAAAAAAAAAAACCTCTCATGCAGCAGAGGCAGAGTTAAAGGTGTACACACCACTGAAACTTACACTGCATTGAAACTTACAAAACCACAGATGGACTCTTTGCCCCAATCCCAAGAGGAGAGAGACTGCTGAAGCAGCTAAAACTTTATTTGCCTATCACAAAGCGTAATATGGTCATTGAAATAGGGGTTTTGCCTTCCAGCCATAGTCAGGGTTCAAGAAGTGAGTCAGCCCTTAAAGGGATAGGTGTTTGTTGTTTTCAAAAAGTTTCGCTGAAGCAGTGAATACAGATGGTGACCCATGAGTGGTACTGATTTTGCAAATAAAGGTTGCCACACCGCATAGGGCTACCAGCTGTGAATGGAGTATATCCAGAAAAGTGGGAAAATTGATACAAAGACTGTGCTGAAGCAGGGGAATTTTTAGCAAACAAATGCTGAGTGTAAAATTGCCCTATAAGGGGAAAAGGTATTTCAAAGCCAATTGCTGAGTGTTGTCACCCTGCCGGGAATGAAAGAAATAGTCCACTGCAAAGAATGTTTTTTTTTTCTGCAAGTAAAAAAAAGTCTGCCTATATATATATATATCTTGGGAGCAAAAACAGACATCTAAAGTGTGAAGTGTGAATGCCATAATACCCAAAGATGAGACTGAAAATTACTGAACTCGGGCAGAAAACTGTTGCTGAAGCGGAGGTATGCACCTAGCGAGAAAGTGGTATGAAGCAAATAGATTTTTTTACCCAGCAACTGCACAGCTTGTATACCTGATAAGTAAAAAATGCATGCACAGTACTGCTGATATTGTAAAACGTATCCAAGAAACAGATATTCTACGGAGATGCCTGTGAGAGCTGCGACCTCTACACGCAGGATATGCCCACCTGTAGAACTACCACAATTGGGGGTTCTAGCAAATACAGTGGCAACAGCTGCAATAGCGCCTCCTGAGGTCAGGAAGAAAATTACACCTGATAGCCTAAAAATGGAGGACAAGATGCGGCGTTCCTGTAATGAACCCTACCCCACGGAAGAGTGGCCCTTCCAGTCCAATAAAGAGGAAGACATCTCTTACGGGGAACCCGAACCGAGTCACCCACAAAACACCCCAAGAATGGTGGGGGTGCCTGAACTCGGCACGAACAGAAAAGACCGCTCCCTTTGATGACGAATATGATCAGCAGGAGACAGAGCGGGAGCAGTGGATCACCGAATATTTCTGTCAGCTAAAGCAGCTGCAAGAAAAGCCTGGCGTGTATAATGAAGCTGCTAAAATTTCAAATGAAGATGGAGACCCCAATATCCCTGAAGGGACGGTGTCATCCAAATCAAAAAGGCGGAAAAAGAAAAAGAAAAAAAGCGGTTCTTCACTTACCGTGGAAGTAACAGACACATCCGCAGATCCTGTGGAGAAAATGGGGGACAGCGTTGCCCTGCAGCCTAAAGAAAATGGAGAATTCGTCCCACGGTTAACCGAATATCCAGAGGGCCCAAGGCAGAAGTCGGGTACCCCAAAGAAGTGTCTGTCCGGTGCCAACAGTGAGGAACCCTCAACCAACCATCCCAGGGAAGTGGAGCCGGAACCAGTGAGTGACGATCCCTTGACCAGCCCTGAAGACGCCCTGAAAATTGCCAGGCATGACTGTGATCTGCTCTGTGAGGAATTGGAAAGGGAGAGAAAAAATAACACAGAGCTACAGAAAAATAACGTGAAGCTACAAGAAGATGTGCTCACAATTTACTCTTTAGCCAAGACTGATTTGGAGGATCTCAAGACTGAGCTAGATACTACAAAGGCTACTATTTCCGCCATGGATGTAAAGCAGAGCCAATCTGACAAAATGGTGGCTACGCTAAAGCGGAAGTATGAGGAGGCACTGAAGCAGATGACAGTCTTCCAGCAAGAGGTTCACACTCTGCGCATAGAGCTGAATGCCTCACAACAGGAGATCAACAGTGTCCGGATAGAAGTGGACATATCTCAGAAAGAGGTTCAGACACTCCGCAGAGCACTGAATGCCTCACATCATGCGACCAACAGCTGCCGCACAGACCTGGAAGTTTCCAGAAAGGAACTACACAGGCTCACTGAGTAGCTGGGCATTTCTAAAGAAACGATTGGTAATCTTGATACAGATCTCAAAGTCTCTCAGAAGGAGCTTCAGACCCTCAACCGAGAGAAGGAAGTCTCACACCAAGAGATGGTCATTCTCAAAGCAGATGTATGTAAATGGAAGTAGGACTGCAAAGAAGCCCTGAAGAATACAGAGACTGAAAAAGGAGAAAATTCAAGATTACAAAGAGAAAACTTAAAACTTAAAGAAGAAAAGTTTCAGTTAACAGAAGAAGTCAAGGAAAAGTTTGACGCAGAGCACCGACTGCAGAACCAACTGCAAGGTCTGCGTACACAGCTCCAGTATGCTGAGGAGAAGCAGCAAACGCTACAGGAAGAAAAACTGCAGGCTGCTAAAGAGGTACAAGCGCTGCAGGAATGTCTGAATACCCAGTACGTCCCCACAGAGCAGTATGAGGAGCTAAAGGCCACGCTGCATGTCTTCAAAGCATCGTTGGAAGCGGAGCTTCGATACCAGGTGACTCTGTATGAGAGGGAGCGTGAGAAGGCTCAGAAACTGTAGCAAGAGCTGGAGAGACAGAGAGACTGTTCCATTCCCTTGAGTCAGTTCACCAAGGAGAAAACAGACGCAGCGGCAACCTTGACGACAAAAATTACAGAGCTCCAGGATATGAAGGAGACTCTGATACAGATTCCTCCAATACGCAAAACGGTATTGGCTCTGCCCAAGCACCAGTATCCCACAGTAACTAATGCCCGTAAGGACAAGGGTACCGTGAGAGTTGGGAACTCCACGCAACTTCAAAACAAAATTACGAAGTTTGAGCCACCAAAGAAAGCACTAGCCAAACCTACAGCTGCCCAACAGGCAACAAACAGAGGTAGGCGTGCAAAATCAAAGCCAGAAGAATCCTTAGCTGAGGAAGCTGGAAAAATAGGATGTTCTCTGGAAAAGGAGGTGGAGATTCAACTCAGTCCCAAAAAGAAGCTGAACTGGCGACTCCGTGGTGTGGAGAAGCTGCAGAAAGACCACTTCAAGAGCAGATAACTCTAAGGGCTAGTCCTAACTGCTCTACAACTGTTGCCATACACTTTGTCTACAAAAAGAGGAGTGCCCGACGCAACAGAATTCTCAAGACCCCGCTTGTGATAAAAAGACTTTACGTGGAAAAAGTCCTCCTCGAGCGACTGAGGAGTGCTGATCTCAAGCATCTTCGGGGGGAGACAAAAATAAACTGGAGAAAGGGCTCCAATCCCAGCGGGACAGAAGGTTCTCTTCCTCCATCCACTCTCATTCAAGTCACAGAGATATATAGAATGAGAGTGGAAGGATGGACTTTGGCCGTGGTAAGCCCGAGCTTCCCACAAACAGGGGAGGTATGTAACAGGGGACTTATCCCTGTTCAGTAATGTGCCTTTAATCCAGCAGTGTGGTGGTTAACCTCTGGTAGTTAATTACTAAACCCCACCTGCCTGATTAGATTGTTTACAAAAACCTGTCTGTTCAGACAGGAAGTGACTCCTCCTTTGCTCACGTGTGAGCTGACCTTTGGAGACAGAGCAGTGTTTTTGAGTCTCACAGGGGAGACTGACTAAAAGAACCCAGATCTCTGGAGCTGACCGGTCTTGAGCTCTGCACAACAGAGCTGATTTTCAAGACACAGGGAAAACTACACCTGAAGCTGAACCAGGAAGTGACAAGATTGTCCCTCCAAGAAACAGATAAGACTTTTATTCTTAAGAGACTGCTTATATCTGCTTATTGCATGTTATATGTATTGGGGCTGAGGGAACCTGCTTGACTAAGGGAGATGTGAATTATTGCATAGTGTTTCACTAGAAATACTCCCAAGTGATTAGAAGCTTTGTTCCCCCCCCCCCCTCTGTTTGGATGAATTTCCTGATGAAAAGGAAAAGGCACAATAAAGCCTTATTATAATTTCACATTATAAACGACTCCAAGTGTGTACCTCTGTGAACGTCCGTCTACAGTCCTACTATAATCCCTACGCTCACACACATTTTTAACTCCTCCCTCTACTCTGGTACCTTTCCCTCCTCCTTCAAACATGCAACAGTTATACCACTACTCAAAAACAGCAAGCTTGACCCTACCTGTTTTTCTAACTATCGACCTGTCTCCCTCCTGCCTTTTGCCTCTAAACTCATTGAACGTCTTGTATTCTCTCGATTGCTACATTTTCTCAAAACCTATTCTCTCCTAGACCCTCTACAATCTGGCTTCCGCACTGCTCACTCCACTGAAACAGCCCTCACTAAAATAACTAATGACCTCCTTGCTGCCAAATACAGAGGTCATTACACTCTGCTCATATTACTCGACCTCTCTGCAGCATTTGACACTGTGGACCACCCTCTTCTCCTTCACATTCTCCATACTCTTGGTATTCGTAACATAGCTCTATCCTGGATCTCCTCTTACCTCTCCCATCGTACTTTCAGTGTCTCTTTTGCCAACACCTCCTCCTCCATTGATCTCTATGTGGGTGTACCCCAGTGCTCTGTCCTGGAGACCTCTTCTCTTTTCTCTCAACACACTTTCTCTAGGTGATCTAATCCCATCTCTTGGGTTTAAATATCACCTCTATGCTGACGACACACAAAATTACCTTTCAACCCCTGACCTTACAACTGCTGTACAGACAAAAGTTTCTGAATGTCTCTCTGGGATATCATCCTGTATGGCCATCCGCACAAACTTATCATGGCAAAAACACTTATACTTCCTCCCAAACCTGGTCCTACTACCTCCTTCCAAATTACTGTTGGAAGTACCATCATTCACCCAGTAGCCCAAGCATGCTGCCATGGGGTCACACTCGACTCCTCTCTCAAATTCACCCCTCACATTCAAAACGTATCTAAAACCTGTCGCTTTTTTCCTCTGCAATATAACAAAGATATGCCATTTCATCTGTTACTCGACTGTTAGGAAACACAGGCCATCCTTCTCTCCCGTCTCAATTACTGTAACCTCCTGCAGTCCGGCCTTCCTGCCTCCCCTACAATCTATCCTAAACGCTGCTGCCAGAATCACTCTACTCTTTCCTAAATCTGTCTCAGCGCGTCTAACCTTTTGAAATCACTCTCCTGGCTTCCTATCAAATCTCGCACTCAATTCTCCTACTCACTTTTAAAGCTTTACACTCTTCTGCTCCTCCTTACATCTCTGCCCTAATTTCTCGCTATGCACCATCCTTACTCTTGCATTCTGCTCAAGGATGTCTTCTCTCTACCCACTTTGTATCTAAAGCCCTTTCCTGCCTTAAACCTTTCTCACTGACTGCCCCACACCTCTGGAATGCCCTTCCCCTCAATACCCGACTAGCAGCCCCTCTATCCACCTTTAAGACCCATGTGCTTAAAGAAGCATATGAGTAGCAACATGGCTAATACTGTACACTATACATAAAGCTTGGCCCCCTGCAGACGCACTTGCCTGAATGCCCTCCTACTGTCTTTGTACATTCTCCCCACCAATTAGATTGTACGCTTCCCGGAGCAGGGACTCCTCTTCCGAAATTTTACTTTTATGACTGAAGCACTTATTCCCATGATGTTATTTGTATTATTTGTTATTTATATGATTGTCACGTGTATTACTACTGTGAAGCGCTATGTACACTAATGGCGCTATATAAATAAAGACATACATACACAAGCCACCCACCCCCTGTGCCTCCACATAAAACACTTATTTTTATTTTTTTACACACATGATTAATACCGCAGGCCTGCGGGGGTACCATGGGTGTCTGTGAGCCTTCTGGTGGTCCCTGCTGTGCTCCGTGGGCCTCCAGGTGGTCCCCGTGGGTGTCTGGAGGCCCTGGGGTGGTTCCCATGGGGGTCTGGGGGCCCTGGGGTGGTTCCCACGGGGGTCTGGGGTGGTTCCCACAGCTGTGGGGCCCCCGGTTCTTACCCGCAGATGTCCCCCGTGGGTCCTGAGGTGGTCCCTGTGGGCATTCGGTGGTCCTCGGGTGGTCCCCGCTGGTCTGCGGTACCATTCCTGTATGTAAAAAAAACAATGTGAAGGGTGTCCTCGTCTTCTTACTGCAGGTCCCCGTCCTCCGTTGCCAGAAAAAATACGTAGCAAAATACATTCAAATGGCCCCATACCCCTTAAAATCACCTTAGCGGTTAATAACCGCTATAATAATTAAGGGGTTAACCCACCCTGCCCCGCTAACCACCCAACCCAGATCCATTATACCCACCCTGTACCCATTGAGTGGCACAGTGGTACAACATACCCACATAATATTGGCATGAGAAGCCACTATAGTACTACTCAATGGGCACCCTAATCAAAATACATGAATGCCCAAAAGACACAATAATAAAACATACAAAAACACCTAAACACCCTAATTCACAAAATAACAAAATCTATTTTGCTATGTATTTTTTTTGGCACCCCCAGACACCCGTGGGAACCACCCGAGGACCCCCAGACCCCTCTAGGAAGCACCTGAGGGGATGACCCAGACACCTGCGGGGACCACCCGTGGACCCCATTGGGGCCCACGGAGCCTAGCGGGGACCACCCGAAGGCCCCCCAGACATCAGTGCCCACGACGATCCTGCTTGCTGCTTGCCACTGAACCCTGCTTGTGATCCCAACAATCCTTGCCTGCTCCCCGTTGTTCTGGCCTCCGAGGTCCTACCCGCTACAGGAGTCTTCACTTGACAGGGAGCCACCAAAGAGCTTTGCGCCTTTAAACTGGGGTATCTCCCACACTTACCAGGAACTACATGACTTTTATGCATCTGTGGTTTCTTATGACATTAGGGCATATACAACCTCAGAGGCTGCAAAGCTCTTAGAACACCACATGGAGGGTAAAAAAATTAAGCAAAAAACATGACAATAAAATAACCTTGGTGAGTAGCTGTATGGAGGATGTGAGCTAGCTACTGTATCAGTTAGACAAGTGAGCTGTTAAACTAAAGGTTGCATAGAAGAGAGTACAGTACCAAACAACCTAAAATACAAAGCAGATAAACAAAATAAGAAGGAAACATAGAACCTAGCACTTACAGGGCTTGATGATGCTGGGAAGAGATATATAATCCATGGGGACCCTTTGGGCAGGGAGTTAGTTTCATGGTAAGAGGCAAAGTCCAGGTCCAAAGGGCTCAGTCAGAAGGGACACTCCAAGGTGAAGCTTACCAGGTTATAAGTAATTATAGTGAGTTTAACCATAGAGAAATATTGGATCTGTAATGGGTTAATCAAGGAACATTGGGTCCAGAACTTTGAGTAAATCAAGACATGAGTGTTTTCAGTCAAGCCCAAAATACAAACAGGTCAGTCAGGGAATCTGAGCAGGCTTAAGTCAGCAACCAACAAGGAGGTAGCATTCTGACAGGTCCTTAGAACAAAAAAAGATTAAGAAATGTGGATGAGCTGAAATTTGAAGTCACCCTTGGGACAAATGGAATTTCATTGGCAAGAAATCAGGGGTGACCTGGGCCAACGATGACAAGGCAGCAACAGGCCAAATAGATAGGGGAAGCAGAGTCCTCCAATAGAACACAAGATATTGAGGACCTTAGCCAGGCCAACATACAGCACTGTATCTGGGCTGTGTTTTCCTTCCCTCTCCTGTCTGCATAGGAGAGCTGGGATCAGGGACAGCATGGAGATGTCGCTGCAGGAGAAGATAGTGGCTGGCAGTGGGACATAACATTAGAACTCCCAAAGGAGACAGGGTTATAGGAGGGAAAGGCACATCTCAGGGGGCAGAACAGGCAAGAGAATTAGCTTGGATGATGAGAGCAATAGCAGGGTTTCACATTTGTTTCATGCTGCTTTCCTCACAGTTAAGCTTGGACAACATTGGATGGATATCAATACAGATGTAGCATCTTGTTTCTATCAACCTCCATGGATGCTACACGTACTCCGTTAGCACTCCATGATGCAAGTAGTGAGTTTCCGCGGCATGCCGTACCTGTTCAGTATGAATTTATTTAGTGGTCAGAAGAAATTATTATTTGTGTATTGACAGTTCAGTGTGTGTCTGGCATATGGTGCACTGAATATCTTTGCCTATAGGACTCTGAATTTTACAGTGTAGTTCAATGTCTGAAGTAGATGTCTTACAGCACAGTAGTCAGATAAAATGTATGTACTGTATATGTCTTTGTTTAATGACTTTGTTCTGTCATTACTGTATCCAATGTCAGTGTTTCACATTTAATTAAAAATCAGTATGTATGTAACGGAATCTGAGTCAGACATTAACTTAATTTTTGAGTGTTGTATGAGACATGATGGAAACTCCTTGCAGCAAAAGACCAGATTGCATTGACAAGTACAAATACTATAAAAATTTACCAAACCAGGAAGGGTAGAAAAATTCTATAATACAGCGGTACACAATCTTTCTCGTGTGCGCCCCCCTCCGTGCTCGCGCCCCCCACCTCACTAACCTCCTCTCCGGCTCTCAGCGTCAAATGATGCTGCGGGGACACGTTGCCATGCCAACGTGCCGTCATGTTGCCGAAGAGAAGGTAAATGAAGTTGAAGAGGCCTCACGTGATCTCTCGTCATTAATTTAAATGCCTTGGGGGAAGAGCGCGGGGCCTCTACAAATGCAGCGCCCCCTAAATAATCTTGCCCCCCCCATGGGGGACAAGATCCCCAAGTTTGTGCACCGCTGACATAATACACAATTTAAGTTTGAATGATTGCTTAATTAGAACACCTCCACGTCCCAGCAAGAAAGGAGATTGCTGGTCACTGCACCCATCTTGGTGGGTATGTTTGATCATGGCAATTTCTGAAGGAGAAAGATCGATCGGAAACAAGAGATTGAATGATAGACATTCCCAAGCTGATATGTATGTCTTTATTTATATAGCGCCATTAATGTACATAGTGCTTCCCAGCCCCTCCAATGTGCCACAACCTGCTCATCAGCTTCATCCTCAATACCACTACCATTTCCAGTACGGGTCAACCAACATTGAAAACCAGATAAATCTACATCCCAGGTACCTGTCACAACCAGAGTACCAGTCTCACCCTGAGTTTCTGTCTCCATCTGGTTACCTTTATCTTTACGAGCACGGATCAAGCAACTTACCAAGACGATGAACCTCCCCGCCTACCTCTCCTTCCTTCCCCTCCCCCTCCCTCTCCTTCCTTCCTCTCCCCCCCTCCCCTACAGTTCCATTTGCAATTTAAGTTCCGATAAACCGAATTGTTTAATCAGAAACTTTTTTGGGCTTAGGTTGTAGGAGAGATGCTCTTTCCAACTTACTACTATTTTTACAGCCTCGGATAAGATTCTTACTATATCCCCTTGCCTTAAATCTTGTAGACATTTAATTTGTCTGGGGATTAAATATATCCAATGATGAACAGTTGCGGCGTAACTGCATAAATTTACCATTGGGTATACCCCTGATCTGATGGGGAGGGTGAAAGCTATGTGCATGTAATATTGTATTGGTGGACGTCTCCTTTTAGTAGATATCCGTCATGACATGTCCATCTTGGCCTATAGATGCTCAAATCCAGAACTTGAGATTAGTGTTACGTGAAAAAGGGAAAAAAAGTGCGTCTTAGAATCGAGGAAATACGGTAGGTATTCAAAATGCGTGTCTTAGGACATGTGCTTAGTCTAAAGCACAAGAATAGACAATGTTAGATAGCATCTACTAATCACTACCTGTAGCTATATCTAACATTGTCTATTCTTGTGCTTTAGACTAAGCACATGTCCTAAGACACGCATTTTGAATACCTATATGTTGGCATGACATTTATGCATCTCTCAATCTGATACACCCACTTAAAGAGGTGTTAGCACTGCCATAGGGCAGTGCTGAATACAGCTGCATTAAGCTTTATTAATCTGTATACAATCATCTATTGATCCACCATGTTTTCAGTCTAATTAGCATCTGGAACACCAGGATCACTACTTACCTGCAGCCCACTAAGAACATTATAAATTGCGTTCTACTCAAGTCAAAAACCTGTCCCGTTTTTCGTGGGGTATTTTGTCTGGAAACTAATAATATTATACACACTGTATGAAAACAAAAAATACATATTTATATCCTCCAGACACTGTTACAAACAGCGCACAACGCAAATAGTGAAGTATGAAAGTTACAAGTGTATATTAAAATAGGGGATAAATATTCTGCGTACATCAAGATATTAGGACATAAACATTGAGTGTGTTAAACACACAAGTTACCACTCGGCGGCCGCTCATACAGGAGTCAGGAGTATGTTTCCCTTGGCAGGCGTCTGGGACAGCAGCTGCGATGCTTTTCCTTCCTAGGAACACCTCTGCATTCGGTCACCGTCTCTGTGGGAAACTGCCCTCTGGTCAGCTGGGCTCCAGACGGATCGAGCA
Organism: Ascaphus truei; assembly: GCF_040206685.1. Classification (NCBI taxonomy): domain Eukaryota; kingdom Metazoa; phylum Chordata; class Amphibia; order Anura; family Ascaphidae; genus Ascaphus; species Ascaphus truei. The sequence goes on along the minus strand of NC_134497.1, from coordinate 38,359,010 downwards.
ATCTGCAGCCTGCAGACGCACTGGGAGGGGCCCCGGATTAATCAGCGAGGACCTGGGTGGTTCGCAGAGCTCTCCGTTTAGTGCAGCCACAAGCAGGGGTGAACTGGCTGGCTGGGAATGAAACTCCAGTATGTCGCGCTGTTGCGGGACGCTGCGGAGTTACGTCACAGTAGCGATTTCAAAAGTACACAGCAAAAGCGGAATAAAGTCTCTAAAGTGCCCAAATTGCACACATAGGATAGAGTAGCAATAAAATACTTGGACCAATTACATCCTACATGTTTCGTAGTCACAACTACTTCATCAGGGAAGTTGTGACTACGAAACATGTAGGATGTAATTGGTCCAAGTTTTTTCTTGCTACTCTATCCTATGTGTGCAATTTGGGCACTTTAGAGACTTTATTCCGCTTTTGCTGTGTAAGGGATTCTTTTGTGTACCTTCTTGGTATATTTCCATATCTATTTTGACCCATTCCCTAGGCCGCACGCCTCTACCATCAAGGGGTTAAGAGCGAGGTCCATCTCTATTGCTATTAGTTACAAATACAAAATAAAGTTAGGTGTGTGTCTCCTGGACCCCGACTATAGATTTTTGCCTCAGATTCCTATATGAACACCTCCCTCAGCCTGGCAATGTGCGTGTGGGGAGGTAACGCCAGCGCATGTGTAACAGGTATCTCTGCCATAGAGGTGTAAAAGTGTAACCATCAGTGGGAAAGGTCCCTGTGTGAGGTGGAACCACTTGTTACATCATTACTGCAAAGGGATATGTCATTAATAATGGGACACTTAACCCCCTCAGGTACATTTCCATTTCAACGTGTAACCTGTGAAATAGATGGTCAGCCCTTGCTGCTCTAGAGATATTAAAGGAACATGACATACAGTATGTATATGCGGCTGCATTAATGTCCCTCACTGGGGATGTTAGTCTGTGTCCCTGTCCTCCACCTCAGTATTCACAGGACATTTGGTCGTGACTTATCCCACCTGTAGCCACTATGGTAAGTGCCAAAACCCCCTACCCTAAAACACCTATATCCAAAGCCCTTCCAAACCCCATAACTTAAGCCCTTACCCTAAACCCCTTTAAATTAACACCATACCCAAAAACGGTAATAAAACTTATATTAGAAGCGGTTGGTAGTGGAGGGTCCGTCTGTGCCTAATGCCGACAGCCAATTGGTCACGGCGAAACTATTCCAATTCAAAGCTAAGTGAGGCTACAGACCGCTTCAGCATAATGGGAAACGCACATTTTATTAGAACCAACAGCATGGAAATATAAATCCTTCATAAGAACAACATTTATCTTTAAATAAAACTACAATAAGAATGATACAAATAACCAGCATTTAAAAAGTCATATCTTTTCATACTTTTAAAATGCTTGTTTTATGCACCATAAACTAAAGTCACTTTTCATTGTAATTTAGCCTAACACAGATACACATGTGCACTTATATGTGAGCGTCTTAGTCGCTGGATATCCCTAAACATGCCTGGCTTTAGAGAAGATTGTTCAAGCTGGATAACCGACTAAATCCCTTCCCACATACATGCGGTCTCTCCCGTGTGTCTTACCATGTGTGTGTTCAGGCTGGATGACTGACTAAATCCCTTCCCACATACCCCACATACATGCGGTCTCTCCCCTGTATGTGTCCGCTTGTGTATGTTCAGGTTGGATGACCAACTAAATCCCTTCCCACATTCCCCACATACATGCGGTCTCTCCCCTGTGTGTGTCCTCTTGTGTTTGTCCAGGCTGGATAAGTCACTAAATCCCTTCCCACATTCCCCACATACATGCGGTCTCTCCCTTGTGTGTCTTACCATGTGTGTGTTCAGGCTGGATGACTGACTAAATCCCTTCCCACATTCCCCACATACATGCGGTCTCTCCCCTGTATGTGTCCGCTTGTGTGTGTTCAGGTTGGATGACCGACTAAATCCCTTCCCACATTCCCCACATACATGCGGTCTCTCCCCTGTGTGTGTCCTCTTGTGTTTATCCAGACTGGATAAGTCTCTAAATCCCTTCCCACATTCCCCACATACATGCGGTCTCTCCCCTGTGTGTCTCATTATGTGTGTGTTCAGGCTGGATAACCGACTAATTCCCTTCCCACATTCCCCACATACATGCGGTCTCTCCCCTGTGTGTGTCATCATGTGTGTGTTCAGGTTGGATGACCGACTAAATCCCTTCCCACATTCCCCACATACATGCGGTCTCTCCCCTGTGTGTGTCCTCTTGTGTTTGTCCAGGCTGGATAACTGACCGAATCCCATCCCACATTCCCCACATACATGCGGTCTCTCCCCGGTGTGTGTTCTCTTGTGTGTGATCAGGCTGGATGAATGACTAAATCCCTTCCCACATTCCCCACATACATGCGGTCTCTCCCCGGTGTGTGTTCTCTTGTGTGTGATCAGGCTGGATAACTGAATAAATCCCTTCCCACATTCCCCACATACATGCGGTCTCTCCCCTGTGTGTCTCATCAAGTGTGTGTTCAGGCTGGATGACTGACTAAATCCCTTCCCACATTCCCCACAAACATGCGGTCTCTCCCCTGTGTGTGTCACCATGTGTGCGGTCAGGTTGGATGACTTACTAAATCCCTTCCCACATTCCCCACATACATGCGGTCTCTCCCCTGTGTGTGTCCTCATGTGTGTGTTCAGACTGGATGACACATTAAACCCCAACCCACATTCCCCACATACATGCGGTCTCTCTCCTGTGTGTGTCCTCTTGTGTGTGTTCAGATTGGATAACTGACTAAATCCCTTCCCACATTCCCCACATACATGCTTTCGGTCCCCGGTCTGTGTTCTCTTATGTGCGTTCTGGTCTGATAACCAAGTCAGACTCTTCCCACTTACTCCAAGATCTTTTCCTGTGGCCGCTGCTAATATATATATTTTGGAATGAGAAGCAGTTACATTGTTTATTAATTGCCTTGACTGGTTGAAAGATGCATTTTCTGTCATATTTATTGGAATGTTGCAAGATTGTTCTTTCCTCATCTTTTCCATATTCTCATTTGGGTGTTTGACCTTCAGATGCTTGAGGCGGTAATCCTGGCTGCTAAAAGCAACCTTGCAGTGTTGGCATGGATGAATTATTGGAGCTTGGCTTTGTACTAGATGAGACAAAAAAGTCACTGTTGCACAAACTGTCTTACAAAAGGTCATACAGGAGAGGTAAGTTGGCACAAAAAGTTCAGGACGAAAGTAAACTGTATATGTACATTGTAAAAATGAAGGGTTCAGCACAACATGTGCAGCATTAGGGCCGGGAGAATAGATGTAGTGGATCATTCATTCAAAGTGGATCATAATATTTAACGATTTAAAAGGAAATCGCACTAGCTGCAAAACACCAATGAAAGTGGCAGAAATCTTTTCAAATCATTTGATAGATAGTAAGTCGATAGTTTCAGTTTTGAACATATTAAAAAATTGCGGTAATAACACCCGTTAGTTTATTATTTCCCCGGGTGTGATATAATCTCCACTTTAACAGAATTTGACGAATCCGAGCCGTAGTGTTTTGTTTATGCCTGTGGGACAAACCAAGAACTAACCATGCTTTACTAGCCACTAAGGTGGCAAAGGGTGGGAGGTAGTGTAAAGTAATGTTTACTGCTGCGGCCGAGTTTATTCGAGCATTTGCCCGTTCTCGGCTGCAGCAGTAACCTGGCGCGCGCCGGATGGTGCCGGGCGCACGCCGAAGACACGGATGAGCGCCCTCCGATCGGGGCTTTCTCCCTCCCGCTGCCGGGTCCACCGGGTCCCCCGGAACCCCATGCCGTCGTTCCCCACATCGCGGGACACCAGGGCTCCCTCGGGGAACCCTGGACGTCATAAGTGCGGCTAGCATGCCAGGGCATCCCCCGGCTTGCGGAGCTAGCCGCACTCAAATAAAATGTGCCGCCTCTGTATATTATCGACTTTGTGGTCAGCTAGTCATGGAAACCGATAGACTAGTTAGGGGTTAATATGTACTGTAATGTATTTTAATAAATATTTTATCATCTATTCAATGTTGGTTTAGCTAATAATAATAATAATAATAGTAGTTTGTTCTTGTATAGCACTGCTATTTTTACATGTCAGAGTCAGTGTCTTTACTCACTGAGCTGCTCCTTCGTCTCTCTTATTTTGCCTATGTATATAATGGGCAGAAATATTGGCCATTATATACATAGGAAAGACAGGGCTAACGCCAGCCTGGAGTAGGTGATATATAAATATCTAAACTTGATGCATGGCAGTTTTAATTGAAAATGAGGTATTATGCCTGTTTTTTATCAGATCCGGTAATTTTAACAGGTCCACTAAAAAGTGATTTATTTTTGGCGCTGCAACGCTGATTCATTGAACGATAAACCTAAGGCACTTTTATATGAGCGGTTGTGACGATCGTGAGGGTTTGGCCCGGGATTAACGGGGTTACCCCCCAATTGGCCCCCTCTAACCTCGCCAGGGAGACAAGGGGTTAACTGGGCCGAGGTCCAGAAATGTGATTCAACCCTTGTTATGACATGAAAATGCTTATTTCCCTGTGTAACTGTATTGTGTTATCTTGGTGTTTGCACTCACACATACACTAGGATTGCTGCGGGAGAAATAATTGCTGTATTTGAAATCTGGACAAAGAAATGGTAGCGCTAATCCAGAAAGGTGAAACCCGCAGCCTGTGATATAACTCCGACCCCCCAGGTCGGACAAGAGACTAGAAACAGATGTTATATCTATGGCGCTGGGTATACAACATAAAATAAATAAAAGTATTATACAACCAGTGGGGTGATGGTCTCTGCTGGAACTCTTCCAATGATGACAGTGGGTCATGCAAAAAGAATAAAAACAGACATAGTGTGATACAGTAACTGACAATACATATAACACCACTAGACTAACACAAAACACTAAGAAACAAACATGTGCTGAGACACAAGACTAAAGTAAAAAATCACATTTAATAAAATAGCATTAAAAGTAAAGGTATTCTCTGCACAGCAGCCTCAGGTATGCAATGCCCGCTTACCAGACATGCATTGGATACAAGCAGTGGATAAATCGGAGAGTATCCCCTCTCATTGGAGTCACACCACGTGTGCTGGCGTCTGGCTTGGGCTCCGTGAGAATTCCCTGCCGTCTGTGTCACCACGGACCTCCACTGCCCGCGTGCACCGGCTGGTGTATGCTTGGAAAAACCGCTGTGTGGTTTGCCTGGATGCGCGTCAGTACTCTCTGCCGGATGCTCAGATGTTTCACCGGATCAGTGTGCCATCCACCGCAACCGGAGACAGCAGGGTGGGCTGGGGATGAGTCCGGGTGATGCAGCAGGTAACGAGGCAAGCAACGGAGCAACAGCTGTGCAGATTAAATCACCCTACGCGTTTTGGAAGACTGCGCTTCCTTCCTCAGGGGTAGAAAAGTAGTTCCTATGCCTGGCACCGTCCGCATCTATATAGTCCCGGTTTAAAGGTACATAGATCCAATACATTGGTGGACATGCGCAGTGGCTCTAAAATGAGTCCCTGGTCTCAGCAACACTAACAACATAGTATAATAACATAACAACACATATATGACATTAGACACAATTACATATAAACTACAACACTAATGAACATCCTTCTAAAATAACCTGAAATGAACCAGGAGACAAAAAATACACAGTTATGCATAACATAAAACACATAATAGTGCATGCTGGCAAATATAACAATTAACCCCTTGTGGGATGAGTTGCACCTTTTGTCTAATTGAGCAATTTATGATCCACCAAGCACCATATTGTGCTCCAACTACAGTGCTCTGCTGGTAATCTCATATATGGACAGGGTGCAAAGGGGGCTGCTGTCAAAGGGCATAAACATTGGGAATAAACTGCTGTTTCCAGCCGAACTGGTCTTCAAGTAGCTTCCAAGCAGGACGAAATGTACAATCAAACAAAAAGTGACTATATTCACTAACTATCATGTGAAAAAAGTGTCCAATGTATTGGATCTATGTACCTTTAAACCGGGACTATATAGATGTCTGGTAAGCGGGCATTGCATACCTGAGGCTGCTGTGCAGACAATACCTTTACTTTTAATGCTATTTTATTAAATGTGATTTTTTACTTTAGTCTTGTGTCTCAGCACATGTTTGTTTCTTAGTGTTTTGTGTTAGTCTAGTGGTGTTATATGTATTGTCAGTTACTGTATCACACTATGTCTGTTTTTATTCTTTTTGCATGACCCACTGTCATCATTGGAAGAGTTCCAGCGGAGACCATCACCCCACTGGTTGTATAATACTTTTATTTATTTTATGTTGTATACCCAGCGCCATAGATATAACATCTGTTTCTAGTGTATTTGAAATCTGGCCGTTCAAGCAACCTGCTTACACCGCTTCAAATACTTACCATTATACCATTATTTTGTTAGCAATTACGATTCCAGTCAGGTTATTAGTCGCCACGTTGATACACAAAGACAAAGACACCGTTCATAATTGTATATTTATTAATACTTACCGCAGCGCCACCGTTGCTACAGCAACGCACGCCTATATAAATCCTTGGCTACCGGAGAGGCGGGGCCACCTTGAGAAAGCGTCAGAGCGACGCGAAACGGCCGTCGGTGGTGGGCGCTCCTCTGTGACGTCAGCACATGTGCTTGTGCGGCGGCGTCCTATGCAACTTTGTAGCAACCTCGATAGAGTTGTAAAAAACTGAGGCGCGCTGCTGTTTACATTTAAACTACTCCCTACCTGGCTTGCTAATGTTCTGTGGTGTTCATTAATACACCACGCCGGGTAGAAGAGCTTTCTTGACGTTTACCTTGTGAATGATAGTGTGTGGTGTGGAAGTAGGAATGATGGACTCAGGCATCATTCACTGTGGCTTAGTATATATGGAATAAAGTCTAGCCAAGCAGTCCAAGGCACACCACACAGGTATATTGAACCAACACTATTGTTAATTAGTGATCATGCGAGTGTTGAGTGTAAACATCTACTTATATACCTAGTACACACTTACCTTCACTTACCTTTGTGCTGTCTCCACAGAGGATCCTTAGAAGTAGCTCTTCGTGTACTATTGAAAAAAATATTGGTGTATATAGCGCTAAAAAATTGTGTATAAAGTGGTGACAGTGATTCTAAACTACCAAAAAAGAAAAACATATATGACAAAGGCTGCCAGGTGACACTAACTCCAAGACACAGTTAGTAAAAAACCAAACATATACAATACAGACCGGCGCCGAAATAGTCCAACAGGTAAAGAGAGTCCAATGTTGATATTGTCTCTTAGACTTGTATCTGCAGAAGTACTGGGATGCTCCAAATTTCTTAAAGATGTAACTCCACATGTATCAGGGAGAAAAACAAAGAAAACACATCATAGTGCAACACAGCTGATACTATCATTAAAGTGTACCAACAAAACACACTAACAAGACAAACACTACATAAAACAAGTAAGGCTGACTGAAAATGAAAAAAGATTTATTAACACACAAAATACTGAGGCAGACGTGGGATCCGGTTGGTAAAAACCAGAATCCTACTTACAGGACTGCCACAGATCACAGGCAGAGGTTTGGAGTCTGTCTTGTCTTTGCTGCTACTCCGTCCGAACACGTGACCTCCCAGGGGTTCCCTGCTTCGGCGACCGGAACTGCGTCACTCTCCGCGACACCGGAGCTTCCAGAGGTACAAGCCCTCTCTCTCCTAGCAGTATGACACCTGGTTCGCCGTTCTGGGAGCATCAAAGAAAGCACCAAACACGTCCACTCCTTCTGGCATCTGCGTCTCTTGTCCTGATAAGTCTCTGCCCCACTGAACAATAAAATCTTTAAAACGGCCCAACGCGTTTCGTGCGCATGCGCACTTCTTCAGGGGATATCTCACTAGGTGATTGATAGCCTTAAGTACCGACGGGTTAACTGCTATTGGATATGGTTAACTCACGTCAGCCTATGCACCTGTTATATCAATCATTCCTAATGAACAAACAGCCTTACTACACAACACTAAACATACAAGTACACTTAAACTATTCCTAACACAAATGTTATACAAATAATTAAAATAATCTTCTTACTAATACATATAATTCATTCTTATATTTATAAGGTATATCCTTACTCTTCTATGGGATCCCTATCTCTAAAGTGACCTAGTGTATAGATATTATATAAAACATATATATATATGATAAAATTAATAAATATTTAATTTAAAATATTAAAATTATTTTAAAAAGACTCCCAATTCAAAATCTATATTTAAACCATTTGGAGAGAGGGTTTTCAGCTCATAGATCCAGTAGGCTTCACGCCTACTAATCTGTTTGAGCTGATCACCCCCTCTCCAATTGGCCTGCACTGTCTCAATAGCTTGACATTTCAATCCTGCTGGATTCTGGTTATGATATACCAGAAAGTGATGTGATACACTATGTGTTATGAGACCTCTTTTAATGTTGTAAATATGCTCATAAATTCTTCTTTGATAGCGTCTCCCTGTACGGCCCACATATTGGAGCCCACAGGGGCACTGAAGTAAGTATATCACAAACTCTGTGTGACAGTTGATAAATGAATTTATATTATAAATTCTTGATGTCACATTGGATCTAAATGTTTTTGTGTTTTTGCTAAATGAGCAAGCAGTGCATTTATTACACTTAAAAAAGCCCTTGCTTACATTTTTGGACCCCGGTTTTGGTTGTCCCAATGGGCAACTGGGTGCAAGACGTGACTTTATATTCGCCGCTTTTGTGAAAATAATTTTTGGTTTAGCTGGAAGACAATGTGCTAAAGTGTTGTCACACAACAGAATTGGCCAATGTTTATTCAGCACCTGGCGTATTTTGGGGGCCATTTCATTGTACTGCGTAATGAATGCCAGATTACCATTATTATCCATATCTTTTGTATGTTGTTTGTATTCCAAAAGACTTGTTCTATCTATTTGATCTACTTGGTTGGCAGCTTCCACAAGTAATCTTTCTGGATATTTCCTAGCTTTGAATTTTTCTTTCAGCTCTTTCGCCTGAGTTGCAAACTCCTCCTGATTGGAGCAATTGCGCTTCAAGCAAATGAGCTGACCTTTCGGAATATTTCGTATCCAGGACGGGTTATGCTGGCTGTCTGCCCTTAAATAATTGTTCGCCTGTACTGATTTAAAGTATGTTTTGGTCTGAATTTTGTTATTAATATCTATAGATATGTTCAGATCTAAAAATTCTATGTGTTGACTATTGCTATTAAATGTGAAGGACAAATCCCTATTATTCTTGTTTAAATAAATAAAGAAGAGATCTAACTGTTCCTGGCTGCCTGACCACACAAAAAGGATATCGTCTATGAAACGGCGCCAGAGTACAAGGTTGGCCCCAAATGGACAGTTGTTCCAGACATAGTCTTCTTCCCAACTGTCCATAAATAAATTCGCATAGCTAGGGGCAAACCTTGTACCCATTGCCGTTCCACAGATCTGTAGAAAAAATTGTGAATTAAACTGAAAATAATTGTGACTTAAAATAAATTTGATACTATCTAATAAGAATTTTTTACGTGCTAAAGGAATGGTGGAGTGAAGGTCTAACCTGCGCGACACAGCTTGACAGCCCTTTCCATGGTCTATAGTCGTATACAGGGATGTTACATCCGCAGTAACCCATATGTACTCAGGCTGCCACTCCAGGTCCCTCAGAATCTGAAGAACATGAGTCGTGTCACGCAGGTACGACCTGACCTGTTGAACCATGGGTTGCAAATGGTGATCTATAAATTGGGACAAATTAGAAGTGAGGGATGATATGCCTGAAATGATAGGCCTGCCGGGTGGACATCTAATATCTTTATGAATTTTAGGGATAAAATAAAATATAGGTGTACGTGCAAAAGGTGAAAGTAAAAACTCTGACTCATCATCATTTATTCAAGCAGGACGTATAAGATACAAAGAGATAATTTAGATCTACAAGAAAAGATGGCTTTACGCCAACTGGAAGACAATAAATTAATTGTAATAAAACCTGCTGACAAGGGGGGGGGTATAGTGGTAATGGACACTGAGTACTATATTAAAGAAGCAATGAGATTGCTTGGTGACAATGCCACTTACCTCCCCCTTGCAAGCGACCCCCTAGGCCAATACGATACAGAGCTAAAGGCACTGCTAAGCAGCGGCCTAGAAGGAGGAGCTATAAATGATGATGAGTCAGAGTTTTTACTTTCACCTTTTGCACGTACACCTATATTTTATTTTATCCCTAAAATTCATAAAGATATTAGATGTCCACCCGGCAGGCCTATCATTTCAGGCATATCATCCCTCACTTCTAATTTGTCCCAATTTATAGATCACCATTTGCAACCCATGGTTCAACAGGTCAGGTCGTACCTGCGTGACACGACTCATGTTCTTCAGATTCTGAGGGACCTGGAGTGGCAGCCTGAGTACATATGGGTTACTGCGGATGTAACATCCCTGTATACGACTATAGACCATGGAAAGGGCTGTCAAGCTGTGTCGCGCAGGTTAGACCTTCACTCCACCATTCCTTTAGCACGTAAAAAATTCTTATTAGATAGTATCAAATTTATTTTAAGTCACAATTATTTTCAGTTTAATTCACAATTTTTTCTACAGATCTGTGGAACGGCAATGGGTACAAGGTTTGCCCCTAGCTATGCGAATTTATTTATGGACAGTTGGGAAGAAGACTATGTCTGGAACAACTGTCCATTTGGGGCCAACCTTGTACTCTGGCGCCGTTTCATAGACGATATCCTTTTTGTGTGGTCAGGCAGCCAGGAACAGTTAGATCTCTTCTTTATTTATTTAAACAAGAATAATAGGGATTTGTCCTTCACATTTAATAGCAATAGTCAACACATAGAATTTTTAGATCTGAACATATCTATAGATATTAATAACAAAATTCAGACCAAAACATACTTTAAATCAGTACAGGCGAACAATTATTTAAGGGCAGACAGCCAGCATAACCCGTCCTGGATACGAAATATTCCGAAAGGTCAGCTCATTTGCTTGAAGCGCAATTGCTCCAATCAGGAGGAGTTTGCAACTCAGGCGAAAGAGCTGAAAGAAAAATTCAAAGCTAGGAAATATCCAGAAAGATTACTTGTGGAAGCTGCCAACCAAGTAGATCAAATAGATAGAACAAGTCTTTTGGAATACAAACAACATACAAAAGATATGGATAATAATGGTAATCTGGCATTCATTACGCAGTACAATGAAATGGCCCCCAAAATACGCCAGGTGCTGAATAAACATTGGCCAATTCTGTTGTGTGACAACACTTTAGCACATTGTCTTCCAGCTAAACCAAAAATTATTTTCACAAAAGCGGCGAATATAAAGTCACGTCTTGCACCCAGTTGCCCATTGGGACAACCAAAACCGGGGTCCAAAAATGTAAGCAAGGGCTTTTTTAAGTGTAATAAATGCACTGCTTGCTCATTTAGCAAAAACACAAAAACATTTAGATCCAATGTGACATCAAGAATTTATAATATAAATTCATTTATCAACTGTCACACAGAGTTTGTGATATACTTACTTCAGTGCCCCTGTGGGCTCCAATATGTGGGCCGTACAGGGAGACGCTATCAAAGAAGAATTTATGAGCATATTTACAACATTAAAAGAGGTCTCATAACACATAGTGTATCACATCACTTTCTGGTATATCATAACCAGAATCCAGCAGGATTGAAATGTCAAGCTATTGAGACAGTGCAGGCCAATTGGAGAGGGGGTGATCAGCTCAAACAGATTAGTAGGCGTGAAGCCTACTGGATCTATGAGCTGAAAACCCTCTCTCCAAATGGTTTAAATATAGATTTTGAATTGGGAGTCTTTTTAAAATAATTTTAATATTTTAAATTAAATATTTATTAATTTTATCATATATATATATGTTTTATATAATATCTATACACTAGGTCACTTTAGAGATAGGGATCCCATAGAAGAGTAAGGATATACCTTATAAATATAAGAATGAATTATATGTATTAGTAAGAAGATTATTTTAATTATTTGTATAACATTTGTGTTAGGAATAGTTTAAGTGTACTTGTATGTTTAGTGTTGTGTAGTAAGGCTGTTTGTTCATTAGGAATGATTGATATAACAGGTGCATAGGCTGACGTGAGTTAACCATATCCAATAGCAGTTAACCCGTCGGTACTTAAGGCTATCAATCACCTAGTGAGATATCCCCTGAAGAAGTGCGCATGCGCACGAAACGCGTTGGGCCGTTTTAAAGATTTTATTGTTCAGTGGGGCAGAGACTTATCAGGACAAGAGACGCAGATGCCAGAAGGAGTGGACGTGTTTGGTGCTTTCTTTGATGCTCCCAGAACGGCGAACCAGGTGTCATACTGCTAGGAGAGAGAGGGCTTGTACCTCTGGAAGCTCCGGTGTCGCGGAGAGTGACGCAGTTCCGGTCGCCGAAGCAGGGAACCCCTGGGAGGTCACGTGTTCGGACGGAGTAGCAGCAAAGACAAGACAGACTCCAAACCTCTGCCTGTGATCTGTGGCAGTCCTGTAAGTAGGATTCTGGTTTTTACCAACCGGATCCCACGTCTGCCTCAGTATTTTGTGTGTTAATAAATCTTTTTTCATTTTCAGTCAGCCTTACTTGTTTTATGTAGTGTTTGTCTTGTTAGTGTGTTTTGTTGGTACACTTTAATGATAGTATCAGCTGTGTTGCACTATGATGTGTTTTCTTTGTTTTTCTCCCTGATACATGTGGAGTTACATCTTTAAGAAATTTGGAGCATCCCAGTACTTCTGCAGATACAAGTCTAAGAGACAATATCAACATTGGACTCTCTTTACCTGTTGGACTATTTCGGCGCCGGTCTGTATTGTATATCTTCGTGTACTATTATATTAAATATCTGTAAGAGCTCACAGATATAGGCTGAGGTACCCTATGTTACCTACTAGACATTATTAGGTTACCGTGTGATAGACTCATCTATATATTCACTTGAGTCTCACCACTAGCAGTCTATCTTCCCTAGCTACACAGTAGCTTATACTTACACTTTTTTAATTACTTGCGTCGTTATTAGGGACCTTTTTATTGATATCAATCCTTGAAGATATGAGTACCACTATCAGAATTCTCTAACCGTGATTAGTACTAGGTGTGATCTATATATTGTGCACCGATCACTAACTTAGTAACCAACTGTATACTCTCCTCAAGTTATAATCCAGTCAGTTGTGGATATACGCTTGTCCGGTACATCACTTACAGACTGCGTATCAATCTCATAAATTATACCACACTGAGGCACAAGCTACATATCTATCTTGCCAGTGCCAGTCATTACCAGGTTCCCTTTACCCATATGGCAACAAGTCTGATTATTAAGACTAAGTGCTAGCGATTTAATCCTTGTTTTATTCTTTGTGTGTCCTATTTTTAACCCTATATTATTAAAGGTTTATTTCATTTATTTATGTTTATCACCACACAAGTGCTTGTTCTAAAGGGGTCCTTTTTCTTGCCTAGGCAAGTATAGTCTATGCCAGCGGTGCGCAATCTGTGGGGCGCGACCCCCAGGGGGGGCGCGAGACTGCCGACGGGGGGCGCGGGGTTTACAGAGGCCCCGCGCGCTTCCCGAAGGCACTTAAATTAAGTGCCGGGGGAGCTGCAGGGCCTCTGTAAACCATACTTACCCGTGGCTCCGGCGGCTTCCTCCCGGCGTCGCCATGGCAACGCGGCGTAAAAATGACGCTGCGAGGTCATGTGACGTCACGTTGCTATGGCAATGTGACGTCATTACGCCGGAGCGCGGGTAGGTTGGGGTTGGGGGGGGCGCGGGAGCGAGGGGACAGCCGTCAGGGGGGCGCAGGGAAAAAAGTTTGCGCCCCCCTGGTCTATGCTATTAGTTTCCTTACCCCTGGCACCGTTTTCTAGACAGTCGCTTGAGCTTATTTCCCCACCCCCCCCCTCCCCTACCTTAACTTGCTGTGATGTCAGCTGAAATATGGAAGAAATGGCCCAGTCTGTAATCCTGATGGCTTTCTTGTCATAATCGTTAAGTAAGTGCCTATATTTTGCTGTTATTTGTATAATCTGTTGTGTTCACCTTTATCAAGGAATAAATTATATTTTATCATATCTGAGTCTCGTCCCAGTTCAAACCCAGGTATATATATATTTATATATAGTTTTGGTGTAAATTACAGCCTGTCATAAGCTACCGTGACAAGCTTGTAATTAACTGGTGGCAGCTGGCGGGACTGAACTGGACCTGGATTACAGTATTCTGCGGGATACTATGATCCAGTGGGAACTTGATGGTAATTGCAAGTTCCTGGGACTAAAGATATTGAACACACAGTGTTCAACATATAACACAAGATATGGCACCTCCTCACTGTTCCCCTACTTGTGAGAAGCATTGCCTCCAGAACCAAAGTGCCGGCCATCCGTCTGACTGGAGCCGGGCACTGAGACCGGAGGAGTGCATCAAGTCGGCGCGGGGACCAGCAGCCAGCAAGGCTGAGAGAGAGAGCCTGAAACCCGGCAGGCTGAGCAAAGATCCACAGCTGCAGCTGCTGTAACCATCACACCGCCCGGAGAGCAGGGAAGGGACCCAGCTCCGGGACGGCAGAAACTTGTGGAGGGAGAGGGTGGTCTCAGAGACCATAGAAGTCGTGCACCAGGAGAGGTATTGGCCGTTGCGGCGGCCAGTCCATTTTACCCAGAATTGCTGGCCCTGATGTTTGCGCAGGGAGAGATGTCCCCGGCAGAGCGGCTCGAGCAGCTGAAGCTGGCAATGATCCGACCCGCTTATTCCCTCCCAGAGCCCGGCGCTCCAGCAACTCCACTCTGGACTCCGTTCCCCTTGCTGGGGTTAGTCCACCGGTGGCGGAGAAGCACCGGCAGTTGCTGCGGCACTGCCAACAAATGGGCCAGAATAATGCCTAGTGCCCTGACCGTGCGCGGTCAGGCGAAGAAGGCCCTCAGGGCCAACACTCACGAGCTGCGGAAAAGATGACCCAGTTAGCGGCATCCTCTGATGGCTCCCGCCCAGCCAGGGCAACAACCCTCCTCGGGACGTCTCCTGGAGAACCTGGACGGGCTGCATCAGCAACAGCGGTGGAGAGCAGCGGCCATCCACCTGATCACGGTGGAGAACCAGCGGCGGCGGCAGAGAAGAAGCCGCCACTCCGGCATCCTGCCGGCGGCAGTTTTATTTGGGGGGAGGGACAGGGTTTGCGGGAGGGGGTTATTTTACCAAGTTTGCATGGAGCTGTGTTCCTCCACAAAGACCTGGGACCCTTGTCCTGCACCGTTTTACCTGTACCCAACCTGGGCGGCCGCTCCAGTCCCCCTGCAATTGGGACCAACGAAGGCGGCGGTTTCTGCGGGGACCAGCAAGGTAAGCCAGACCAAGTCGCAGACTGACTCTGACTTATGTTTCCCTATGACTGTACCCTGTTGTTTCACTATAGGGGTGACCGGGGGGTGGCAGGAGATATGGGTACCAGGGGAGGGGAAGGAAGGGCAGCTTGTAGGGCACCCATTACCCTGGCGGAGCAGCAAGGGGACTCCCAGTTAAGAGCCCCACTGTTGCAGCCTTGCTATGGGCTGGAGGTATCCGGGGTTGTGGCAAAGTTAGACCACCCCCAGATTACCTGCCAGGTTGGAGCTGAGGTGGGTGCATCTGCACCAGCAACCCTGAGCTCACCTCCGGTAATGGGGGCACAGCTTCAGGGAGAGGGGCTCGCCCCGTTAGCACCCAGCTCTAGGGTAGGATTGCCTGGGAGAGGGTTGGGTGGGCCAGTGGGAACCGGGGAGGGAAGGCAGCAAGTGAGCCAGCCAGATTTCCCCATTACCTTGACGGAGCGGCAAGGGGACTCTCAGTTAAGAGTCCCACTGTTGCAGTCTTGCTATGGGCTGGGGGTACCAGGGGTTGTGGCACAGTTAGACCACCCCCAGATTACCTGCCAGCCAGAAGCTAAGGTGGGTGCATCTGCACCAGCAACCCTGAGCTCATCCCCGGTAATGGGGAGACAGTGTCAGGGAGATGGCCTCACTCAGGTGTCCCTAGGATCCAGGTTAGGATTAGCTAGGGAGAAGCGGAGTGAGGGGGGGCTGCAGGTAGGTAGCCAGCATCAGATCTCAGTGAGAGAAGGAGGGCTAGTGGTAGCCGGGGAGGGAAAGCAGCAGGTATTGCAGCTAGAGTCCCCCATTACCCTGGCAGAGCCTCAGGGGGTTTCTCAGATCAGCAACCCCCTGTTGCAGCCTAGCTATGGGCTGGGGGTATCATGGGCAGTGGCCAGTTTGTGCCACCCCAGAGATACCTGCCAGCCAAGAGCTAAGGCAGTTGCATCGGGAGAGATGCCCCTGAGCTTATCCCTGGTAAGGGGGAGACAAGGTCAGGGAGGTAGGTGCACTCAGGTAGTTCCAGGGTCTGGGTTAGGATTGCCCAGGGAGGAGAGGAGTGCAGGTGGGCTGCAGGGAGGTAAGCAGCAGGAGTCATCAGCAGGGGCTGAGGTGCTAGGCCTAGGGGAGGCTAGGTAGAGAGACACTGGGGAGCAGGGAAAGATAGTAGGTCAGTGGGGTGTCAGGCAGCTGGCCGAAGCTATGGATGGGCTAGGTAGGCAGAAGGTCCCTTGTCCTAACTGGCCAGGAGTGACCCCCCTGACAGATTCCATAGGGTTCCCAAAGGAGGGGCTGTGGGTAGATAGGCAGCCAGGGAGGAGAGTCAGGAGTATAGCGGAGCAGCTACAGGTTGGCACAGAGCCAGGGCAGGTAGGGTCCCTACAGAATAGTGACATAACCCTTTCCCAGACTTGGTTGACAGGAAAGAGACGGTCAGTGCTGGATAGCTGGTCTCCTGCTGGTGCAGAGACATGCCAGTCTCTGGGCAATGTGCAGCATGGTCTGCACAGGGGCCCCTTCACCATGGACTTGGTTCACAAGGCACTGGGTGGGGGGCAGAGGGAGGCAAAGGAGAATGCCTGGCTTTGCAGGATCTGGACTTTACAATCCACTGTGTACTGGTCATTGCCGGAGGACAATTTTGCCAGGCCAACCCCGCAGGATGTATCGAGTGCGTCAAGGGCGCCAGTGGTATCCCAGGGCCAGGGGGAGGCCACAGGGATATCAGGCACCCCTTGAGCTGGGGAGGTGTGACGATCGTGAGGGTTTGGCCCGGGATTAACGGGGTTACCCCCCAATTGGCCCCCTCTAACCTCGCCAGGGAGACAAGGGGTTAACTGGGCCGAGGTCCAGAAATGTGATTCAACCCTTGTTATGACATGAAAATGCTTATTTCCCTGTGTAACTGTATTGTGTTATCTTGGTGTTTGCACTCACACATACACTAGGGTTGCTGCGGGAGGGAAAGGGTTAATGTTAAAATAGGGAAACATATATTTTTGATAAAGTGCCTTTCTGGGGCAGTTTTTGAAATGTACAGGCAGAATGCTAATGGTGTGCTAATGCTAATGTACAGGCAGAATGCCTGCCCCTTTGTAATGCAAGCAGGACAGCTTGCTAGAATTTACATAGCCCTGATCAAAGGGTAATTACCTAATTGGTATGCGGGACCCAGGAAGCTAGAGTGGGGGTGAGCATTATAACTCACACCTTACAGCAAAAGGTATCCTGCCCTGAGTAATCTGAAACCAGGTGACAAATGTCCTCCCTGCTTCAAAGGGTTTATTGATGGAGGGCTACCCAAGCAGGAAATCAGAATGAGTGACCTTATTAAATATAAGAATATTGTGAGATGTCCTTGGCTGAACATGCTAAGAGTTACATATGTGTATTCGTGGGATTTAGCCC
Source organism: Ascaphus truei (assembly GCF_040206685.1). Taxonomy (NCBI): domain Eukaryota; kingdom Metazoa; phylum Chordata; class Amphibia; order Anura; family Ascaphidae; genus Ascaphus; species Ascaphus truei. The sequence continues at coordinate 38,341,127 of NC_134497.1, read as the reverse complement.
ATCTGTTGAGTCTAAACACTGTATATCTAACAGCTACTAAGTGCCAGATATTAATATCTCTATTAATTTTCATATTACACTGTAATGTTTGGTCTCTCCGGGAGTGTCAGGTGTGACGGAATGTATTAATATGTCTCACCTGCCTGTATGTTTTACTGAACGGAAGTTATGAAGTGATTTGCAGTAAATATGAAATTTTGGTTGAGTTCTGAGAAACTGCAACCCCCCTGCTATGGTAATAAGCAGGAAGGCTAGAATTTACATAGCCTGGTCATCAAAGGCTAAATTGCTAATTGTTTATGCTTGGCCCAACTGACCAAAGGAACTAACCAGTTTAAGTGTGACATTTCACACTGAACCCTGGAAGTCCAAAATCCGCTTCAAAGGGACTTTTGCTAGACGGCTCGGCGCCGTAACTGGGAAAGAAGGGTTACAATGATATTTAAGTCAGAGCCACCCTTTTACCCATTGTCTTCATTGTCTTCATGTAATGTCTTGATGCCTGCATGCAAAGCCTTCATGTTCTGCATGTGTCCTGCATGTATTGCTGTGATGTCAGCTGAAATATGGAAGAAATGGCCCAGTCTGTAATCCTGATGGCTTTCTTGTCATAATCGTTAAGTAAGTGCCTATATTTTGCTGTTATTTGTATAATCTGTTGTGTTCACCTTTATCAAGGAATAAATTATATTTTATCATATCTGAGTCTCGTCCCAGTTCAAACCCAGGTATATATATATTTATATATAGTTTTGGTGAAAATTACAGCCTGTCATAAGCTACCGTGACAGCGGTAATACAGCATTTTTGGTTACCGCAGCTTGATGTATCCGGCCCTTTGACTCAAGTCAGGTTTAGTGATATTAAGTTCTAGTTGACCCGCAATGGTGTATGCAGATCTATCAATATTTGCAGTTTAACATCAGTAATAAGACAATAGAGATGTAAAAACCACACAACACACATATTCCTGATTACCTTGTGCTAGCGCGTTACTTTTCCACAGCGTGCCCTCTTGATAACAAGCTCTTTCCCATATTCATCTCCATACCAGACCAGGAGCTCTGTGTGTGGGGGGAGGTCTGTGCAGGTTATGTAGTAGATTTTCCTGTGGTACTGCAACGCCACAAGATTCTGTTCTTCCTCGTTTCTCACACAATTTACAAACCTAAAATTGGGACAGTTACTGAGGTCTCAAAGTAATGTCTATTTTATAAAGGAAGAGCTGAAAAAAGATACAAGTTGTTAATAATGTGACTTGTCTTTTCTTTCTTCTCTACAGTTTTTGAGGTGAACAGAAGTTAATTCAGAGCAATATATATACGATGGCTCACTTGTATGTACCCACAGTTTGAAAGGAATGGGAGCCACAGGCCACACTAGTGACTATCTCACTGTATTACTTAAAAAAACACTGTTGTAACTAAAAAGTCCCCGACACGATGACAAGTGACACAAACGTGAGTTTTCTTCCGGTGGAAATAAGCAGAAACAGAAAGTGGGGTTGATGTAACAAGGTGTTGTAGCAGGAATGTGTTACTTTAGCAAGCTGAGCGTATAACAGGCCTTGAGCTGATTTGGAAACTGGAATATAGAAAAAGCCTTGAGCCACAGTCTAATGAGGTAACAATGTCGGTTTGGGCTTGAATAAGAAAACTAAAAAAGTGGAACCAGCCCCTGTAAGAAAAGTGTAACATTATGCTCAAGTGCAGGGTCATTAACATATATGATCAAATACAGAAATACTGTTTAAAGCTTAAAAGGAGTCAGCATGAGAAGGTATCATGCCAAGCACACCTCTGAGGAAGGCAGCATGGCCTTGATGTCTCTGATTTAGAGAAGGAGGGCATCATGTTATTAAAGCAGGAGAATTAAAAGGTGAGAGCGCACATGAAGTTTTACATCCATCCTTTTTCCTATTGTCTCCTCAGCCCTATTTGTCTGAACATTGTTTGAACAGGCCGTGTAAGGCGACATACGGGCAGCAATGGTGCTGAACAAGGCTGTGAGGAGAAGACAGGAGTGAGGGGAGAGGTGCAAAGAGCTGCTGTGATCACATGCTCATTGCCATTTACTTGAGTGACTGTTACAGTGCAACTGAGGCTATTGCGCTTTAGTGAATCTAGTGTTTGGTAAACAGAGGAGGCAAAGTGGATAAGGAAAAATAACCCCCTGCAGATCAGTACCTGGGAGGCAAATAAAGGGTGTGGGAGGAAGGGGGATACAGAACACAAACAGCAATAGAAACACAGTAAGACAAACCATGTGTGACTGGTAACTCTCTGTGACGGTGAGGGGGTAAACCAGGCTCAATAATAAAGGTTAAGCCCACTTGGTTACCCCGGATCGTGTGTTGGGGTCCTAGAGTGTCAGCTCTTGGACCCGACTGTCGTATATGCATGTAACGCTGGATCACGCTATGTCACGCTATATCAACTCATTCTGTATATCAACAGGATAGGTAGAATACCCATATACCATTAATGTTAGCATTTATTATCGTCATTAATATTTATGTGATAGTGGGTATGGTTATTTCACACTGCTAAGTTGTGTCACACGATATTAACTCATTCTGTATATCAACAGTATGGGTATAATACTCATAATATCATCAATGCCAGTGTGTAATATCGCCATTAATTCTTATGATAGTGGGTATGGCTATTTTTACACGGTTAAGACGTGTACTTAAAATACTTTTAGTATAAGTGTTTGTTATATAATTTTCGATATTGACAACATTTAGAACTTTCTACTACTTACATTGTAAACAATATTCACACAATCGTTTGGTATTCTTTTGGTTATGTGTTATGTAGGTCTAATTAGGGGTTTATATTAATAACTCGTATTAGACACAATTTTTTTATTTCTGTTTGGATGCTTAATAATACATTTTGATGGATATATTTATCATTATCATTGAATACACTTTACTTTAGGATATTGTGCTCCTTATGTCTTATGTTTTTCTATGTTTTTATGTTAATTGTTTTCTGCTGTAATTGTTTATGCTGCTGTAGCCTGTAAACTAATTGGAAAGCTGATGATATCACCTCCCAGACGAGTGTAAAATGTTTTTCATTGGTTAGCTTGATGCATTTAGTTAGTTCCAATGATCACTGTGGCTAACCCCTGACGAAGTGTCTCACGTGACACGAAATGCGTAGGAGAGCCATTGCATGCTGGGCACTAACGTGATGACGCAACACGCCTAACATTGCCTACACGAGCGCAGGAATCACCACAAGTGGATGCCGGTCTATGACTTTCCCTAAGCACACGCCCTCTGCGACCCGGAGAGGGGGATTGTACCTGGACTACGGATCTTCTGTTTGAGTGTTTACCTGCCCGGTGTATTTGGAGCCATATGATCTCATTTTTTATTGTAAGTTTTGTACTTTCTTTTTATGCTACTATAAATTGTTTTATTTTTGAATTTGAGTGATCTTTTTCCTCTTTTCTGTCCCCCATTCCTTTTGTCTTTAAGCCCACTTGGTTACCCCTGATCCGTGTGTTGGGGTTCTACAGTGTCAGCTCTTGGACCTGACTGTCGCATATGCATTACAGTGACTGTGTGTAAACTAAGCGACAATAAAAAAAAATTGCGAGGTGAGGGGGTGGGAGGGGGTAAGAGCGAGGTGAGGGAAGAGCGAGGTGAGGGGGTGAGAGGGGGGTGGGGGAAGAGCGAGGGGGGTGGGGGAAGAGCGAGGGGAGGGGGGTGGGGGAAGAGCGAGGGGAGGGGGTGGGGGAAGAGCGAGGTGAGGGGGTGGGGGAAGAGCGAGGTGAGGGGGTGGGGGAAGAGCGAGGTGAGGGGGTGGGGGAAGAGCGAGGTGAGGGGGTGGGGGAAGAGCGAGGTGAGGGGGTGGGGGAAGAGCGAGGTGAGGGGGTGGGGGAAGAGCAAGGTGAGGGGGTGGGTGATAAAGCTACAAGGTTCTTATTTGTGTGCAAATTGTAAAGTCAGGTTTCTATAGTGTGGAAGGGATAAGCCAAGTAAGAGTAGAGAATATATCTTCTTATTCTATAACAAGAATCAAATTAGTCCAGAGCAACATCCAATGTGACAAAAATACACAGTGAAATATATCTCTTGAAAAAAGGTCATTTAGTTATCCCTTTGGATAAAGCATATAACCCTGCGAGCCACTTATTACTCTATCCCTGACACGAGAAAAGGGTACGTAGACATTTTAGCACAATGTGAAAGTATATTTTATTAAATGATTATATTTAATTGGCTGTATGCACAACAGAAAGGCCTAACACCGCTCACCTAAATAGGTATAGGTAGAAGTTTTAATAGTGAGGACGGTGCATATAGGGAGAGACAGAGGCACATATGCAAACAAACCAGGTGAAATCAGAATCACCCAAAAAGAACCCTATTTGCTGCACTCAGTCCAGAGGTATAATCACATAGCAGTCAAATACTTATATAGTTGGCAATAGGATACACATGATCTAAAGTAACCGCTCCAAACACTGTAGGAGGACGGGTACCAATAAAAGCCAAAATAATAAAATGTTATTTAACATTGGAGCCCATGGCCGTTCCCTGTATCTGAACATAAAAACCATCTTCAAATAGAAAAAAGTTTTCTTGCAGAATAATCTTAAGTAGATCTATAATTGGCATCCTTTCCCTGGGTGTCTGTCAAAAAACGTCATATCTCATTAAATGTCTGTGTGGCATGGGTTATGTGGGGAGACCACCCAGAGAATAAAGGATAGGATTGGACAGCACAAAGCGGCCATACGCAGATGTGACCCGGATGCTCCGGTAGCACATCATTTCACACAGGCTGGGCACAACGTGAGTCAATTGAGGTACCAGATTATCGATGGGATGAGAATGGGCCAACGTGGCGGCAATCTGCAGAAATCACTGTTTAAGAAGGAATCCAGATGGATTAGAACTCTCGGTACCATGACTCCATGGGGCATGAACAAGGATCGCAATATGGGCTGCTATTTGTAGTCAATTTTGCCCAGGCACCTGCCCCCTGTGCGGTGTATGTGTCATTAACACTATCTCTGTATTATCCTCGATATGGTCTGGTGCTGGTCCTACTCTATTGCTCTGTACTCTGAGGTATGTGACTATACGGTTGGGCTCTGGGTCCTGATGCTGGGTGATCCATCCTTTGTCAGAGGGGTGAGTCTCCTTCACCTCTAACCTGGCCCCCCTAGTCTTCTCTACTCTTAGTTGTTGTTGTTGATCTACGGGAGACTCTTTTCCAGCTCATTTACATATGATCTACCATTATGATTTATTATCTTGTACAAATTCATTTGAAACGCTTGGTTATTCCATTTTTATTAGGGTGTACTTATATGCATGAAAAGTTCTGCTCTGTTGTGGCTGGCGGTTTTACTACCCACCACCAGTACACACTCAAGTGTACCGTTCCTGCTTATTTCCGATTGTTTCTATGCTATCAAAAACGGACAGGCATCCTAAGGACACCTATTGAAGGCCCCGGTTCCTGCACATGCGCGCTACACTCCGCACCACGCTACCACACGTGGAGGACAGGAGAGTGAACAGAGACAGCCCCAGCGCGCGGGTCTGATCTCTCAGAACTGAGATTACCCTTCATACTTCCTATGTGATGCCCTACTCCTGTGATAGACACCAGAATCGGGGATTATTAAAGAAATTTTATATGTAAGTTACTAATTTTATTATTTGTTGCTAATACAATATCTATCTCTCATCTTGGTGCGCTTTTGTGTTTTTTCTTGTTTTGTTGTACTTATATGCATGTTTTATCCTGTCCTAATATATATATATTCACATCACTTACATTAACTTTGTTTTGATTACTATGTCACCTCTCCTTCCGGGCGCCGCCATCTTAGGCACTCGGCGCCGCGAGGGAGGAAGGGGGTTCTTCCGGGCGCCGCCATCTTAGGCACTCGGCGCCGCGAGGCAGCTGCAAGCTGCCTGCCCACTGCCTATCCCCCCGCCGGGGAGTGAGGTAAGTGAGCGCAGTGGAGGGAAGTGAGCGCCGGGAAGGGAGGTGAGTGAGCACCGGGGAGGGAGGTGCGCGAGCGCAGGGGAGGGAGGTGAGTGAGTGCCGGGGAGGGAGGTGAGTGAGCGCCGGGGAGGGAGGTGCGTGAGCGCCAGGGAGGGAGGTGAGTGAGGGCCGGGGAGGGAGGTGAGTGAGGGGAGGGAGGTGAGTGAGGGGAGGGAGGTGAGTGAGGGCCGGGGAGGGAGGTGAGTGAGCGCTGGGGAGGGAGGTGAGTGTGATGGCGGGGGAGAAGACGGAGAGGACAGAGTGAGAGAGAGAGTGAGAGAGAGAGTGAGAGAGAGAGTGTGAGAGAGAGTGAGAGAGTGTGAGTGTGTGTGTTTGTGAGTGTGTGTGTGGAGAGTGGCAGTTGGGTGACGTCAGACCCACCAATCTGATTGGCCAGAGGCTGAGGACCAATCAGATTCACCGCAGCTAGCACCAACCTTTCGATTTTATATATTATAAGATAAGATAGGTATTTATGCTGTTTCCTACCTCTCGCAGGCGAGCTGTGCTCTGACCTCTCCTCTCTGCTGCAGTCTCAGATTCACTTTCCCGGAAGTGGAGACACTGACTACATCCAGGTCACAGCTCTGTGTCCTACTGCGCATGCTCACACTAAGGGGATCATGGGAGTTGTAGTTTTTAAACTTCAAAACGGATCACGTGTCACATACTGTGCAGATTAAAAACAAGACAGTAACATTTCCCAGGCACTGTGCTAGGGAAAGATAGTTTCTGCTGCATGTAGATGTGTATCCTCCTCTTGGTCCTTAATATATCTCAGTAAAGCTGCTTCAGTTCATCACTATGTATATAAATATATATATACTTGTTCTCTCTCTGTCTCACAGAGGGCTGGGGCAGCACAGGCTGCTGGTTTTGTCTTTGAAATGCAGATTGTCCTGATTTTATCATTTAGTTTATTTTCCAAGTTAATAACAAGTGCCCCACCCCCCTCCTCCCTCACACAGAGCCCCATCTGCTCCCTCACAGAGCCCCCCTGATCCTCACACAGAGCCCCCCGGGGGTCTGACGCTGAGCAGAGCTGCAAAGTGCTTCATCAGAACCCTGACGCTGCATTCTGCCTGCCCCAAATAACACACACCGAGCGCAATAACATCGGGAAGAAAAAGAAATTATGGTTGGTGTTTTCTTTTTTTTACGGTTCTTAATCATTAAATGTGTCATTAACTATTAAAAAGCTTCTGTTGCCAATTCAGTATACTTCTGTGTCCGCTTCCAGACACCACTCTCTGCCCACACCATCTGTTCTGACCGTAAGACTGACATGTATCTATAGGAATAGTTATGCAGGCTATTGATCCCCATGTACAGTATGCAGCTCTGTTTTAACTGCGTCATTTCTGAGTAATACATGTATAGTGTTGTGTCACTGCCCACACTTTTCATTTTGTCCCAGTTTCTGAAAAGAGATTACACAAGTGGTAATACTTGAAAACGAGTGGTAACTCTCAATGTATTACATCCTGGTAAAACATTTTATAAACAAATACAATTAAAACAAAGCAGGGATTTATGTGTCCCATCCTAGCCTCAAATCAGAGAGATGGGGAAAAAAAAAAAAAAGAGATTTCATTGGCCTTCAGCTGATCTTGAGATCAGAACCCTGGACTCTGATCGTGACGCCTCCATCCCCGCCTACCTCTCCTTCCCTAACCCCTCCCTCTCCCTTCCCTCTCCCTTCCCTCTCCCTTCCCTTCCCCATTTTCCCTCTCTTTATCTGTCCCTACTCTTAATCTTTTCTATCTCACAAAATAAAGATAATATAGAAGGTGAAAAATACAAATATACAAATCTGATTCACATCAATGTAATACACAGAGTCTGAAGAAATGAGCATTTAATATAAAACAATGAGCTATACTAAGATAAATGTTTTTGAATGTGTATTTGGTATAAACGCCAATCTTTTGTTATAGATTGATATGTAAACTGTGAATTGATATATGCAAAACAATAAAAATAAAAAAAACTAAGCAGCCAATGTTGACCTGACTTACTGCAATCTAAATTCCTAAGACTTGGTGCCCCAGCCATTGCCAAACCGATTGCTTCCCTAGTCAACTGTATTCTGCCTGCAGGCCATATCCCTAAAACCTGGAAAACTGCCAGAGTTGTCCCTATCTTCAAAAATCGGGAGAAAAACACTGTCTCAAACTACAGGGCAATCTCTCTAATCCCAATACTATCCAAAGTCATGGAAACATGTGTTCACTACCAATTAAGGGATTACAATACTCAGACAAATTTCCCTAGCCAATTCAATCTAGCTTTCGCCCCAAACACTCGACGGTAACTACCCTGATAAAAGTTTCCAGTGTGGAATGGAACAGGGACAACTTACTGGTGCAATATTCCTAGATTTTGTAAAGACTTTTGATACCGTTATCTAGCTTAACAAACTCCAGTGCTCTGGAATAGGGAAGCATGCTTTAAACTGGTGTAACCCTGTTCCACCCGCCCCCCCCCCCCCCCCCCCCAATTTCCTGTTGGGTACTGTAGACGGACGTTCACAGAGGTACACAATTAGGAGGCTTTATAATGTGAAATTATAATAGGCTTTATTGTGCCTTTTCCTTTTCATCAGGAAATTATCCAAACACAGGGGGGGGGGGGGGGGACAAAGCTTCTATTCACTTGGGAGTATTTCTAGTGAAATCCTATGCAATTAGTTCACATCTCCATTCGTTAAGCATGTCTCCCAGCCCCAAAACATATAGCATGAAAATAAGCAGATATAAGCAGTCTCTTAATAATAAAAGTCTTATCTGTTTCTTGGAGGGAAAATCTCACTTCCTGGTTCAGCTTCAGGTGCAGTAGTTTTCCCTGTGTCTTGAAATCAGGTCTGCTGTGCAGAGCTCAAGACTGGTTAACTCCAAGGGTCAGCTCTCAGTCAGAGCTAAAGAGTCACTTCCTGTCTGAACAGACAGGTTTTTGTAAACAATCTAATCAGGCAGGTGGTGTTTAGTAACTAACTACGAGAGGTTAACCACCACACTGCTGGATTAAAGGCACATTACTGAACAGGGATAAGTCCCCTGTTACAGGTACTCTAGGGGAAATGGTGTACTGGTTACTTGAGTGTATGTGGTGCAAACCTGCTGGCAACAGGGGGCCCGAGTCTCCCGTGGTGGTATGGGGGATGTCATCAGGACTGGCTTTGAGGTATGGCTGAGTCATACGCACTCTTGGTACAGCGCCTCCATCTATAACAGATCCCAGCGTAGTAGGGAGGAATCTCTGAAGGAGAACCTCTTTGTGCAACTCCTCCCTGAATGACTCCAGGCTCAGGCAAAAAGGGTTCTTTAGCAAAGATATACTTTATTTCCTCCTCCACTGGCAGACTGCCCACCATGCAGCCCGGTCACTTAGCCGCTCATCACTGGGTTGTCACCCGAAGGAAGTCCGTGGACACCACTCCTAGACAGGGCCCTAGAAGCTGTCTTTGCTCTTCTTTTACTCCCTGGTGGAGTAGAAGGAATTGTCTCCCACACCACTCCCAGAGGAAGGGCCACAAAGCTTGCCAGAGCCCTGGCAGCTTGCGGGGACCGACTATCCTCTCTCAGGGTGCAGAGGAACTGTTAAATTCAGGAAATGCTATGCAATAAGTAACTCCAATAGGCACCATCCGTGTGTCACTGTAATTGGACCTGATGACACTATCTTCACTGCCTTACTGCACAGCATAGATGTGTGTGGGGAAAACACATGATAACTCCTGGCAAACCTGCCCTTACCAGGGATTATTGCACAGGAGGAGAAAGAACTATAGCCCCAAAACTACCCAGGGCTACACTGGTTTCATTTCTACCTCTCAGGTAGATCCCAACATGTGTCTATCTCAGGCTCTAACTCCAACCCCTTGGATATCACCTGCGGTCTCCCGCAAGGCTCTGTTCTGGGGCCCTATTCTTCTCAATGTTCATCAATGATCTTCCTACAGCTTGTAAGGGAGCTTCAATACACATGTATGCAGATGACACAATCTTATATGCACACAGCCCTCGCCTCCCCCATGAACATGTACTTCAATCTGACTTTTTGAAACTTGAAAATTGGATTTCCCAAAGCAAACTGTTTTTAAACATTAACAAGACTGGTAACAAATGGTATTTGGGGCCAAGGCTAGACAAGAACCAATGCTAATACCATCCTAGCTAATACCATATTTGGGTATATGGTCTGACTCCCGTTTAAAATTTGGGATGCACATTGATACCCCGACATCCAAAACCTATACCAAACTAGGTGTTCTTTATAGGAACAAATCCTCCCTACGTCTGCTGATCATAAGGTGTATCGCACAGCAGATGCTAATGCAAATGATAAACTATGGGGACATAGTATACGGCTCGGCACCCCAAATCCACCTTAGCAAACTTGATACCCTCTACAATTCAATATCCCGTTTTGTTCTCCAGTGGAACTACAACTAGGGTTGCCAGATGTCCGGTTTTGAACCGGACAGGCCGGTAATACCGATGCCTGTCCGGTATAAAATCGGAGGTAATACCGGACACATGTGTCCGGTATTACCATTTTTGCGGTGGAGAGCTGGCAGCGCGAGGGTGGCACGACGGCGGAGGGCTGGAAGTGCTGAGACTGGAGGCGGGGGCAGACAGTGGCCGGGCAGGAGCAAAGTGTGAGTGTCTGTGCAGCCTGTCCCTGATTGGAGGAGCAGAGAGCAAATCAGAGGACAGCGGGGGCGGAGTCCACACCCCGGCAGATCTGAGAAGTCCGTGTCCTTCCTGGCAATAAGGTAAGGACACAATTTGGGGGATGGGGGAGCCAGGATGAGGTGAGATAATGGGGGTCCAGGATGAGGTGATGGGGGAGCCAGGGTTGGTGAGGTGATGGGGGAGCCAGGGTTGGTGAGGTGATGGGGGAGTAGGGTGAGGTGATGGGGGAGCCAGGGTGAGGTGATGGGGGGCCAGTGTGAGGTGATGGGGGAGGCAAGGTGAGCTAATGGGGGGGCCAGGGTGAGGTGATGGGGGCACTCATGAATGTGGGCATAGGTATACAAATGACCACACCGCTTGATAAGTACTATAGGTAGCATTATTGTATGCTGCACTCCTCAGGCTTATCATAGCCAAAACAGAAGGCGAACAGAGTCACCTAGATCCCTATTAGCACGCACTCAGATAAGAACCCCGCCAAGGTGTATCATAGCCAAACGCAGGGTTTTGATACACACCTTTGGTTGCTTCTGGAGTTTATCATTTATGTGGCTTACAGATGTGCTATATACTTCTTAGGATTCTGTACTTAGCGGTAGAGCCCACTCATTAATGTTGGTACAGGTATACACACAACCACACTGCATGATAAGTACTATAGATAGCTGTAGGAGACGTGTTCAGAGGTACGCAATGGAGACTGTTTTTAAGGTGAAATTAAAATTAGGCTTTATTGCGCCTGTTGCTTTAACACAGCAAAACATATGACTATCTACACATGAAGCTCAGCCCTCTCTGACTGGGTTGGTTAGCTAAGCTATTTACCAGCCCCAAAATATAAACATATATACAGATATATAATAGTTCCAAAAGAAAGTCTTATCTGTTCTCCTGAAGCTGTAGGGGAAGTCCTCTCTGCTCTCCTGGGTAAGCACCTTTGTGTGCTACAGCAATGTCTGTCCAGGTTTTGAGGTCTGGTCCCCTTGTCTTGCTATCAGCATACAGTCCAGTCCTTCTGCAGCTCAAGACAGCCGTTCCTCTGGTCAGTCCCCCCCACCCCCAATTGGGAGACTCAGGAATCTCTGCTCTGTCTCCTAGTTCAGCTCAGATGGGAGCTAAGGAGTCTCACTTCCTGTCTCAAAGGCAGGCTTTTTCTAACACCTCTAATCAGCCAGGTGCTGGTCAATTAACCAGCACACTGCTGGATTAGAGGCAAGTTTTCTGAACAGGGTAAGTCCCCTGTTACAGTAGCAATCTCGTATCCTTCATTCTTCAGGCTCAATTACAACTTCCATCACAGATCACATTTCAGTATGCACTGTTTTTAAGTTAAACCCCCCTTTTTAGCTATGTTCATTGTAACATCGCCGGAAGATGAGATCAGTGTATCTCGAAAGCTCGCAAGAATAAAAGCATTCGTTAGCCACAGAACGGTATCGTCTATTCTTTTTTGATTATATATATATACTAGCTGAGGGGGAGATGAAGGGGGGGTGAGGGTAGGTGAAGAGGGGGTGAGGGTAGGTGAAGAGGGGGTGAGGGTAGGTGAAGGGGGGGTGGAGGGGAGGTGAAGAGGGGGTGGAGGGGAGGGGAAGGGGGGGTGGAGGGGAGGTGAAGGGGGGTGAGGGGGGAAGGGGGGTGAGGGGAGGTGAATGGGGGGTGAGGGGGGGGTTGAGGGGAGGTGAAGGGGGTGAGGTTAAGGGGGGGTGATGGGAGGTGGAGGGGGTTGCCGGGAGGTGAAGGGAAGGTGACAGGAGGTGAAGAAGGGGGTGACAGGAGGTGAAGGGGGGGTGACAGGAGGAAGGGAAGGGGGGAGGTGGAGGAGGGATGTGGAGGAGGGGAAGGGGGAGGTGGGGGAGGGGAAGGGGGGAGGTGGGAGGGGGAGGTGGGGGAGGGGGGGGGAGGGGAATGGAAGGGGGGAAGAGGGGGGAGGTGGGAGGTGGAAAGGGGGGAGGTGGAAAGGAGGGAGGTGGAAAGCGGGGAGGTAAGAAGGGGGAGGGGTGAAGGGGGGGAGGGGTGAAGGGGGGGTGGGGTGAAGGGGGGGGAGGAGGGTAAGGGGGGAGGGGGGAGGAGGGGGAGCAGGGGAAAGGGGGGAGGGGGGAAGGAGGGGGAGGGGGGAAGGAGGGGGAGGGGGGAGGAGGGGAAAGGGGGAGGGGGGAGGAGGGGAAAGGGGGAGGGGGGAGGAGGGGAAAGGGGGAGGGGGGAGGAGGGGAAAGGGGGAGGGGGGAGGAGGGGAAAGGGGGAGGGGGGAGGAGGGGAAAGGGGGAGGGGGGAGGAGGGGAAAGGGGGAGGGGGTGGAGGAGGGGAAAGGGGGAGGGGGTGGAGGAGGGGAAAGGGGGAGGGGAAAGGGGGAGGAGGGGGAGGGGAAAGGGGGAGGGGAAAGGGGGAGGAGGGGGAGGGGAAAGGGGGAGGGGGGAGGGGAAAGGGGGAGGAGGGGGAGGGGAAAGGGGGAGGGGGAGGGGAAAGGGGGAGGAGGGGGAGGGGAAAGGGGGAGGGGGAGGGGAAAGGGGGAGGAGGGGGAGGGGAAAGGGGGAGGAGGGGGAGGGGAAAGGGGGAGGGGAAAGGGGGAGGGGGAGGGGAAAGGGGGAGGGGGGAGGGGAAAGGGGGAGGAGGGGGAGGGGAAAGGGGGAGGAGGGGAAATGGGGGATGGGGAGGAGGGGAGAGGAGGGGAAAGGGGGAGGGGAAAGGGGGAGGGGAAAGGGGGGAGGTGGGAAGGGGGGGAAGGGTGGAGGTGGGGGAGGTGGAAAGGGGGGAGGTGGGAAGGGGGGAGGTGGAGGAGAGGAAGGGGGGAGTTGGAGAAGGGGGGAGGTGGAGGAAGGGAGGTGGAGGAGGGGGGAGGTGGAGGAGGGGGAGGTGGACGAGGGGAAGGGGGGAGGTGGAGGAGGGGGGAGGTGGATGAGGGGAAGGGGGGAGGTGGAGGAGTGTAGGTGGAGGAGGGAAGGGAGAGGTGGGGGGAGGTGGGGGGAGGTTGGAAGGGGTGAGTGAAGGGGGGGTGAAGGGGAGGTGAAGGGGGGGTGGAGGGGAGGTGAAGGAGGGTGGAGGGGAGGTGGAGGGGAGGTGGAGGGGGTTGGATGGGGGTGGAGGGGAGGTGAAGTGGAGGGGAGGTTGAGGGGAGGTGAAGGGGGGTGAAGGGTGTTGAGGGGAGGTGAAGGGGGAGAGGTGAAGGGGGTGACTGTAGGTGAAGGGGGGGTGGAGGGGAGGTGAAGGGGAGGTGAAGGGGGGTGGAGGGGGGGTGGAGGGAAGGTGAAGGGAGGTGGAGGGGAGGTGAAGTGGAGGGGATGTTGAGGGGAGGTGAAGGGGGGTGAGGGATGTTGAGGAGGGGTGAAGGGGGAGAGGTGAAGGGGGTGACTGTAGGTGAAGGGGGGGGGTGACGGGAGGTGAAGGGGGGGTGACAGGAGGTGAAGGGGGGGTGAGTGGAGGTGAAGGGGGCTGTAATGGGAGGTGAAGGTGTAGGGGGGGAGGGGAAGGGGGGGGAGGAAGGGAAGTGGGGGGGGGTGCGGGAGGTGAGGTGTCTGCCCAGTGTCTGCCGGTCGTCTGCCCCCCCCCCCGAAACCTTCCGTCTGTCCCCCCCCGAAACGTCCCGCCTGTTGTGGGCCGCTCCCTCACCCGTCCGGCCGTTCCCTCACCCGTCCGCCTGCTCGCTCCCTCACCCGTCCGGCCGCTCCCTCACCCGTCCGGCCGCTCCCTCACGCGTCCGGCCGCTCCCTCACCCGTCCGGCCGCTCACTCACCCGTCTGGCCGCTCCCTCACCCGTCCGGCCGCTCCCTCACCCGTCCGGCCGCTCCCTCACCCGTCTGGCCGCTCCCTCACCCGTCCGGCCGCTCCCTCACCCGATCTGAGGCGGGAGGCAGCGTGTTGTGGCCGCTCCCCCGCTGTGTCCCGGGTGCTCGCTCGCTCCCCCGCTGACTGTAGCGGCGCCGGGGGGGGGGGGTTGTGTGTGTGTGTGTGTGAGTGTGTGTGTGTGACCTTTGGCCCGTCACTCTGCCTCAGGCCAATGAGAGGTGTGCGGGGGCGAGCAGGCCAAGAGAGCAATCTCATTGGCCTGAGGCAGAGTGATGGGCCAAAGGTCCAATGTGATTGCTGCTAGGGACAGGACAACCAAACACGCATACAACGGTTTAAGAAATATATATATATATATATATATATATATAGCATTTACATAGTACCCGGTCAGTTATTCCACTGTAATAAGGCACATACAGCTTGTGTGTGATCACATACCTCCTCTTCCTACAACCCTACTGTCCTAGAGACACCATTTTGCAATGGCAATCTGCATAACAGATCCCTAGAGATTATTGATCTAATACCATTCAAGTGTCCCATTTTATATTGGATCCAGAGTACCATATGTACTCACCATAGGATTCTATATGTGTGTCCGGACTACGATTTTAACCCCCATTATTTTAATATGTCTGATCATTAAAGATTAATTTTAAATTATACACTAATCATTCAGAATAGGGATCACAAGTGCTGATAAATGGGTTTCTTTCTTCTCTTGGTTTGTTTGCATTCAACTTACCCAATACCACCGATTTCTACCAATACAACCTTATATTTACTCATTAGCTGTAGCGGGGTACCCCTATTATACTTTGAAATATTCCTACTTAGCAAGGTATATGGTGAACACATGTGACATGGAAATATAATCATCCAATAAGCCTATAGGACAAAAGATAATAAAGATAGATAGAAGTAGAAAAAAAAAACTAAAAATTCTAGGTCTGAATTGAATCAACAGCAAAAAGTCCCATGGTAGATAATATCAATGATTGGAGAGAGTATAATGCTCTCAAAAACATGTGTGGCATAAGAATGCTTGTATAGTGTCCAAGGTACGGATGATGAACGTATCGCAAAAGATTCCTATTGGGTGTGATCCACGGTAAAAGTCAGCAGCAAAAACTACATGTACAGGTATAACTCAAAGGTTAACACCAGTTGCCTGATAATGATAACCCCACAATGCAAGAGATGGTAATATATACAGTCCGGGGGGCAGGCATTTAAACTGGAACCAAAAATATCTGTTGCTAGGTATAATGCTTGATACTTGCATGGCGACGGTTCGTCACATGGAAGAGAAGAGAGTCCATAACGGATATGTACATCTTGCAATAAGAAACCCCCGGTTCCCTCCGCCTTCGGACCAAGCGCACAACAGCCAGAAGAGATCAGCAGAACAGAGCAGTTGCAGAAAACCAATGAGAATAACGGAGATGCAGTTGCTTGCAGGAACTCCGATGGCCGTATCGCCGTGAGGCTTCTTCCGGGAGTTATGATCTGTGTACAGCAGTTAAGCACTTTGTAAAGTGCTTCCGATTTCGCGCCATAGATCACGCGTTGCGTCAAATCCAATCAGGATAAGGCTGGATCGTACATGCCTTAACCAGCACAAAGTGACTATTGGACTGCAACTATCTGCAACTAAAAAGAGACAAATTAGTACTAAAAACGTACAAATAATAGAGGAAAAATAAGTGAAAATTTAGAAAGATATATTTATTCTTAAAGCAAATATTAAAAAGACTAAGATAAGATGTATAGAGAAAGGAAAAAGAGTGCACTGAAATTTTTTTGAATACTAATTAACAGAAAATAGGCAGAAACAAGAAACATAACAGTAAAGATAGTTAGTTTCACGGAAACATGGCAAAGCCAATGAAGTCATTATGTCCAGATATCCGTCATGACATGTCCATCTTGGCCTATAGATGCTCAAATCCGGAACTTGACATTAGTGTTACCTTTTTGAAAAGTAAGTTTGATATTGATACTGTTGTGGTTGAGGACATCAATGAACTGGCTGAGTAATTGGGCAGTGCCCTGCCATAGTATGAAGATGTCATCGATGTACCTCAACCACAACAGTACATGTGATGTGAACTCACAATTTGACTCCGAAAACCTCTTCATTCTCACACCATCCCAGGAATAGATTTGCGTAGGAGGGTGCGCATGTAGCGCCAATTGCCGTTCCCCTGATCTATAAATAAGAATTTTTGCAAACAAAATAGTTATGTTTTAAAACAAAATCCAAAACTTGTATTAAAGTGTCTGTCAACATTGTACTGAGATTTTGCATTGATAAAAAAGAATCTTGAGGCAAAAATACCATCCTCATGCGTGGATACATGTATAGAATGTTACTACATCACATGTGACAAGTGTGGTTTGATTGTCCACAGTGATGTTATCCAGCCGGGATAGAATATCCATGCTATCCCGAAGGTAAGACGGTAAAGTCTCAATGGAGAAATGAAGAAAAGCATTAAGGAAACGGCTAATGGGCTCGCACAACTCCCCTATGCCCGAAACAGTAGGGTGCCCTGGGTGGTGGGAGAGGTTTTTATGAATTTTAGGCAACAGGTTTAGTGTGGGAATGACTGGGAACTTTGTAATAAGGCCATCATGCTGTCATTTTGTAATAATACCCTGTGTAAGTGCCTCACATACAATAATGTCAAGTTCACTTTTAAACTTTAGAGTAGTCTCCTGGTAATTCCCTATAGCACTGGGCATCGTGTAACTGCTTAAAAGCATCTTTTTCATAAGACAGTTTGAGCCACAGCACAATATTGCCCCCTTTATCAGAGGGCTTGATTTCAATAGACGTCATAGCTTTTAGTTCCTTGATAGCTGTCCATCCAGACATAGAGATGTTACTAGGTCCCATTGAGTCAGAAAGTCTCGAAATTGCACCAGTCACCATGTTAGAAAAAACTTCAACTTGAGAGCATACTTGACAGGGGGGAGAGGGGTGGGAAAGTTGAGCGAGGTTTAATATGAGCCACAGGCTTTAGCTCATCAGGAGTTATATTATCTTGCTCCTGTTCTGTATGAGACGATAAAATGGACAATGGTGTAGATGTCAAAGCATTTAGGGCCACACTTTCCATCTCTGAAGCTGATTTCAAGTAATGCTTGTGGAGTAGGAGTTTCCTACAAAAAAGCTGGTTATCTTTTATCCACTCAAGTGTCACACTTATGAGTTGGTGCAAAAGATAAACCATGCTGCAGTGCTTATATTTGTATAGGGGTCAAGGTAATATCAGACAGATTCACAATGGTCAACGGATTCATTTCAGTGGCTTTGATTGACCCTTCTGACCCTTGTAACCATACCGATCTCTGTCCCTTAAAGCTGCAGTTCAGTCAATATCATGCATGTGTGTTTTTTTTTTAATAAATCAGTGCTGTAGTAAGAAAAAATACTTTTAGCATTTTCTGTTTTAAAAAAAACAACTTTGAAAGACCAATTTTCTTGTATTCTATTTTAACAGCCATTTGCTAAGGCACTGCCCCTTCATGTCCTGTTACAAGCTCTGGCACACCCCTTTGTCAGCACTGCCCTCCCTCTAGCACATGTCAGTGCAGGAGTGCTCATGAATATTCATGAGCTTCCACTGAGAGACAGAAGCAGAAGAAAAACAGATCCCTTCACTAATTATGTCACCAAATTTCGCCTATCAATACATGGAGAACGAATTGACCTCCAGCTATACAGTTCTTTAGGTAATTAGAGATTGCACACATGAAACTATTGAAGTAAAAAAAAAAAAAAAAAGACTGAACTGCAGCTTTAAGTCTTTTTTCTTCCACCACCCCAAGCGCTGTCGTGGCTCCCTTGGATAAAAAAAGAAGATGTAGCTCTGTCATATTTAGAGTCTTTTTTTTAGTCATATCACAGTTAGAGGAATCCATTTCAGATGTAGTGGCTCCCGATGATATTGAGATGCCTTCTTTCTGTTTCCTCTGTGTTTTATGTTTTGTTTGGAATGACAAGGAATATGTTATATCTATGGCGCTAGGCCCCAAGTCACACCAAACAAAAGGATATAAAGCAGCTAGATGGAAGTAGATGTCCACTAGAGCCCTCCTCGTGTAGGCGGTCAAATCATGTAAAAAAATTAAAAACAAACATAGTGTAATACAGTAAATAATATTAACACAAAAACAGTGACACCACTAACAAACACTTAAAACGAACAAATGCTGAGACAAACAGATGACTGAAAAATAAAAAAGGCATTTAATACAATAACTGATAGTTCAGTACAAATAAAAACACACACAATATGAGAAGTCCTTATGGTATCCTGTAGCTAGCTGAAATGCCCGCTTACCAGAGCCCGGATCATTCTGATCTCAGCCAGGAAAAAGATAGGAGCTGGGATAGCTGTTACATCTACTGACTCCCCGGCAGCCAGACGATCACAAATGCAGACGCCTAGGAGACGGTAAGGAGCTACACCGGTGTCGTATGAGAGGGGATACTCTCCAATTATCCACTGCCTGTTACCAGCTGGGCTCCGGTAAGCGGGCATTTCAGCTAGCTACAGGATACCATAGGGACTTCTCATATTGTGTGTGTTTTTATTTGTACTGAACTATCAGTTATTGTATTAAATGCCTTTTTTATTTTTCAGTCATCTGTTTGTCTCCGCATTTGCTAGTTTTAAGAGTTTGTTAGTGGTGTCACTGTTTTTTTGTTAATATTATTTACTGTATTACACTATGTTTGTTTTTAATTTTTTTACATGATTTGACCGCCTACACGAGGAGGGCTCTAGTGGACATCTACTTCCATCTGGCTGCTTTATATCCTTTTGTTTGGTGTGACTTAGGGCCTAGCGCCATAGATATAACATATTCCTTCCCATTCATATCTGACCTTGGGTGTCAGAGTTATATCCCAGGCTGCTGGCCATTACCAGGTTATTTTATTAGCGCTACCTTTTTCTGTTGTTTTTTGTTTGGAATGACGCCATTTATAAAAAATTCAAGTTTATAGTCAGATAAGTCATGTGAAAATGTGTTCTTTTTCATTGTTTTCATCTGTCTCATATTTATCAAGTTCTGCTTCCATTTTATCAAGTGCACTCTTATCCATAATCTCCATATCTTTCTGTAAGGTCTCAATATGTGATGCAGTCTCGACAAGCATATCCTCATTGTTGGCAATCAAGATGTTAATCAGCTGAAATGAGCACGTATTGAGAGCACTTTCCCAGCGTTCCTTCAGTTTATGATCAGAAAACGTAAATAACACACATTCCCAGCTAGCTCAAACTCCTACACCCACCACCCTCAGCTAAATGCTTTTCATTCTGGGTTAGTTACAAATACAAAATAAAGTTAGGTGTGTGTCTCCTGGACCCCAACCATAGATTTTTGCCTCAGATTCCTATATGAACACCTCCCTCAGCCTGACAATGTGCGTGTGGGGAGGTAACGCCAGCTTATGTGTAACAGGAATCTCTGCCATAGAGGTGTAAAAGTGTAACCATCAGTGGGAAAGGTCCCTGTGTGAGGTGGAACCACTTGTTACATCATTACTGCAAAGGAATATGTCATTAATAATGGGACACTTAACCCCCTCAGGTGCATTTTCATTTCAACGTGTAACGTGTGAAATAGATGGTCAGCCCTTGCTGCTCTAGAGATATTAAAGGAACAGGACATACAGTATGTATATGCAGCTGCAATAATGTCCCTCACTGGGGAGGTTAGTCTGTGTCCCTGTCCTCCACCTCAGTATTCACAGGACATTTGGTCACGAATTATCCCACCTCTAGCCACTTCGCCACTATGGTAAGTGCCAAAACCCCCTAACCTAAAACACCTGTATCCAAAGCCCTTCCAAACCACATAACTTAAGCCCATACCCTAAACCCCTTTAAATTAACACCATACCCAAAAACGGTAATAAAACTTATATTAGAAGCGGTTGGTAGTGGAGGGTCCGTCTGTGCCTAATGCCGACAGCCAATTGGTCACGGCGAAACTATTCCAATTCAAAGTTAAGTGAGGCTACAGACAGCTTCAGCATAATGGGAAACGCAGATTTTATTAGAACCAACAGCATGGAAATATAAATCCTTCATAAGAACAACATTTATCTTTAAATAAAACTACAATAAGAATGATACAAATAACCAGCATTTAAAAAGTCATAACTTTTCATACTTTTAAAATGCTTGTTTTATGCACCATAAACTAAAGTCACTTTAGATTGTAATTTAGCGTAACACAGATACACATGTGCACTTATATGTGAGCATCTTAGTCGCTGGTTATCCCTAAACATGCCTGGCTTTACAGAAGATTGTTCAAGCTGGATAACCGACTAAATCCCTTCCCACATACATGTGTTCTCTCCCCTGTGTCTCATATCATGTGTGTTCAGGTTGGATGACCGACTAAATCCCTTCCCACATTCCCCACATACATGCGGTCTCTCACCTGTGTGTGTCCTCTTGTGTGTGTTCAGGTTGGATGACCGACTAAATCCCTTCCCACATTCCCCACATACATGCGGTCTGTCCCCTGTGTGTCTCATCATGTGTGTGTTCAGGCTGGATGACTGACTAAATCCCTTCCCACATTCCCCACATACATGCGGTCTCTCCCCTGGTGTGTCATCATGTGTGTGTTCAGGTTGGATGACCGACTAAATCCCTTCCCACATTCCCCACATACATGTGGTCTCTCCCCTGTGTGTGTCCTCTTGTATTTGTCCAGGCTGGATAAGTCACTAAATCCCTTCCCATATTCCCCACATACATGCGGTCTCTCCCCTGTGTGTGTTCTCTTGTGTGTGTTCAGGTTGGATAACTGACTAAATGCTTTCCCACATTTCCCACATACATGCGGTCTCTCCCCTGTGTGTGTCATCACGTGTGTGTTCATGCTATATAACTGACTAAATGCCATCCCACATTCCAAACATACATGCGGTCTCTCCCCTGTGTGTGTTCTCTTGTGATTGTTAAGGTTGGATAACTGACTAAATCCCTTCCCACATTCCCCACATACATGCGGTTTCTCCCCAGTGTGTGTCCTCTTGTGTGTGTTCAGGCTGGATAACCGACTAAATCCCTTCCCACATTCCCCACATACATGCGGTCTCTCCCCTGTGTGTGTCCTCATGTGTGTGTTCAGACTGGATGACACACTAAACCCCGTCCCACATTCCCCACATACATGCGGTCTCTCCCCTGTGTGTCTCAACATGTGTGTGTTCAGGCTGGATGACAGACTAAATCCTTTCCCACATTCCCCACATACATGCGGTTTCTCCCCTGTGTGTGTCATCATGTGTGCGTTCAGGTTGGATGACTTACTAAATCCCTTCCCACATTCCCCACATACATGCGGTCTCTCCCCTGTGTGTGTCCTCATGTGTGTGTTCAGACTGGATGACACACTAAACCCCGTCCCACATTCCCCACATACATGCGGTCTCTCCCCTGTATGTGTCCTCTTGTGTCTGATCAGGTGGGATAACTGACTAAATCCCTTCCCACATTCCCCACATACATGCGGTCTCTCCCCTGTGTGTGTCCTCTTGTGTGTGTTCAGATTGGATAACTGACTAAATCCCTTCCCACATTCCCCACATACATGCTTTCGGTCCCTGGTCTGTGTTCTCTTCTGTGCGTTCTGGTCTGATAACCAAGTCAGACTCTTCCCACTTACTCCAAGATCTTTTCCTGTGGCCGCTGCTAATATATATATTTTGGAATGAGAAGCAGTTACATTGTTTATTAATTGCCTTGACTGGTTGAAAGATGCATTTTCTGTCATATTTATTGGAATGTTGCAAGATTGTTCTGTCCTCATCTTTTCCATATACTCAGCTGGGTGTTTCATCTTCAGATGTGTGAGGAGGTAATCCTGGCTGCTAAAAGCAACCTTGCAGTGTTGTCATGGGTGAATTATTGGTGCTTGGCTTTGTACTAGACGAGACAAAAAAGTCACTGTTACACAAACTGTCTTACAAAAGGTCATTAAGGAGAGGTAAGTTGGCACAAAAAGTTCAGGGTGAAAGTTAACTGTAGATGTACAGTACATTGTAAAAATGAAGGGTTTAGCACAACATGTGCAGCATTAGGGTCGGGAGAGTAGATGTAGTGGATCATACATTCAAAGTGGATCATAATATTTAACGATTTAAAAGGAAATCGCACTAGCTGCAAAACACCAATGAAAGTGGCAGAAATCTTTTCAAATCATTTGATAGATAGTAAGTCGATAGTTTCAGTTTTAAACATATTAAAAAATTGCGGTAATGACACCCGTTAGTTTATTATTTCCCCGGGTGCGATATTAACTTCACTTTAACAGAATTTGACGAATCCGAGCCGTAGTGTTTTGTTTATGCCTGTGGGACAAACCAAGAACTAACCATGCTTTACTAGCCATCAAGGTGGCAAAGGGGGGTAGGTAGTGTAAAGTAATGTTTATATTATCCTCTTTGTGGTCAGCTAGTCATGGAAACCGATGGACTAGTTAGGGGTTAATATGTACTGTAATGTATTTTAATAGATATTTTATCATCTATTCAATGTTGGTTTAGCTAATAATAATAATAGTAGTAGTTTGTTCTTGTATAGCACTGCTATTTTTACATGTCAGAATCAGTGTCTTTACTCACTGAGGTGCTCCTTCCTCTCTCTTATTCTGCCTATGTATATAATGGGCAGAAATATTGGCCATTATATACATAGGAAAGACAGGGCTAACGCCAGCCTGGAGTAGGTGATATATAAATATCTAAATTTGATGCATGGCAGTTTTAATTGAAAATGAGGTATTATGCCTGGTTTATATCAGATCCGGTGATTT
The DNA here is from genome assembly GCF_040206685.1 of Ascaphus truei. Lineage (NCBI taxonomy): Eukaryota > Metazoa > Chordata > Amphibia > Anura > Ascaphidae > Ascaphus > Ascaphus truei. The sequence goes on along the minus strand of NC_134497.1, from coordinate 38,317,765 downwards.
TAATGGGTCCAATAAAATGTGATTTTTTTTGGCCCTGCAACGCTGATTCATTGAACGATAAAACTAAGGCACTTTTATAAGGGCGGTAATACAGCATTTTTGGTTACCGCAGCTTGATGTATCCGGCCCTTTGACTCAAGTCAGGTTTAGTGATATTAAGTTCTAGTTGACCCGCAATGGTGTATGCAGATCTATCAATATTTGCAGTTTAACATCAGTAATAAGACAATAGAGATGTAAAAACCACACAACACACATATTCCTGATTACCTGGTGCTGGCGTGTTACTTTTCCACAGCGTGCCCACTTGATAACAAGCTCTTTCCCATATTCATCTCCATACCAGACCAGGAGCTCCGTGTGTGGGGGGAGTTCTGTGCAGGATATGTAGTAGATTTTCCTGTGGTACTGCAATGCCACAAGGTTCTGTTCTTCATCGTTTCTCGCACAATTTACAAACCTAAAATTGGGACAGTTAGTGAGGTCTCAAAGTAATGTCTATTTTATAAAGGAAGAGCTGGAAAAAAAAACAAGTTGTTAATAATGTGACTTGTCTTTTCTTTCTTCTCTACAGTTTTTGAGGTGAACAGAAGTTAGTAGAGAGCAATGTATATACGATGGCTCACTTGTATGTACCACAGTTTGCAAGGAATGGGAGCCACAGGCCACACTAGTGACTATCTTATTACTTAAAAAATCACTGTTGTTAACTACTGTACGTCTGTTATATCTTCACAGTACAGCTATAGATCTCTTTATAAACCAAACTAACAATCAACAGTCAACCTTCCCTTAAATCTACGTTTACTCAGGCTTATCTCCATTAAAAGTAACCCCTTTATTTTTTTTTCCCCGTCTTTCTTCATACTCCTTCAATTGTCACATACTCAGATCTCGGCTCTGATGGAGCCGTCTAAGAGATATATAGTCATTAATCTCAGTTATTTATTCTTCTTCACTCGTTGGTCTCTTATAGCTAGTAATTGAGGATGCCCTTAAAAAATATTTTGCAGAAAACAATGTAGAAAATATATCTCCGGCAATATTGTGGGAGGCTCATAAAAGTGTTATAAGAGGAGTATTTATCCAACAAGCCTCTTTTAGGAAAAGACTAAGGGAAAAAGAAATATTAGAAATAAGTAAACTAATCCAAGATTTAGAAACAAAACATAAAAGGACAGCCGACAAAGAGATACTAGTGGAACTAATAACAGCCAGAGGAAAGTTTAACTTGTTAACAACCCAAAAAATAGAAAAGTCACTGATATGGCTTAAACATAAATACTATGAGAAAGGAAATAAAATGGATAGACTACTGGCCAATCAACTAAAACAGAAACAGAGCCAATTTAATATCAGTAAAATTCGGAAACAAGATGGTGTAGTCTCGCTGGACCCAAAAGTCATTAAGGAGGAGTTCAGGCTATTTTACGAAAAGCTATATAATATAGAGGTGGTACAGAAAAAGAAAAAGGAGCACATAGAGGAAGATATAGAAATATTTATGAAAGATATCCAAATTAAAACAATCACACCTGAAGCAAGAACTAAATTAGATGCTATCTTAACGTGGGAGGAGATAGAAAAGGTAATAAAAGACCTGCCTAATGGGAAAAGCCCGGGACCCGATGGTTTACCACATACCTATTATAAGACTTTTGCCAACTCCTTAATAGTACATATCCAAAGTATGTTTAACACACTGAGAGATACGGGTAATCTATCACAGTACATGTCAGAAGCCCATATAACAGTCATCCCCAAACCAGGCAAGGACAAACTAAATTGTGCAAGCTATCGCCCAATATCGCTTATAAATGTAGATGTCAAAATACTCACCAAGATATTAGCAAATAGACTTAACGAATACCTACCGGAATTGATAGAGAGGGACCAAACCGGATTCATACCAAAAAGAGAAGCCAAAGATAACACTAGGCGAATTATAAATATACTGAACCAGGCCAATAAAACACAGACCCCAACTATGATACTGTCCATAGATGCAGAAAAGGCCTCTGATAGGGTGCAGTGGAATTTTATGTTTAAAATGCTAGAACGTATAGGAACGGGAGAAATGTTCAGACAGTATGTAAAGGCCCTATATAGTAACCCATCGGCAAAAGTTAAGGTAAATGGACAGATGTCGAACTCACTTAACATACTTAATGGCACAAGACAGGGGTGCCCATTGTCCCCATATATTACAGGAGTTCAAATAGGTGAGAAAGAACATAAGATCGCATTATACGCAGATGATATTCTACTAATAATAACTAACCCGCTGATATCATTACCAAATATAATGAGCGCTCTAGGTAGATATAGTTTAGCATCAAATTTTAAAATTAATCTAACGAAGACAGAGGCTCTCAATATAAAGCTATCAGCAGAATTGGCAGACCAGGTAAAAGAAAACTTCCCCTTTGAATGGAAGAATAAAAGTATAAAATATTTAGGAACAAATATAACATCAAGAGTAGAGGAGCTGTTCCAAGCTAATTACACCCCACTAGCTAAAATAATAGAAGATGATTTAAAAAGATGGAATAAATGTATTATCTCGTGGATAGGTAGAATTAACTGTATTTAAATGAATATTCTACCAAGGCTTATGTACCTGTTTCAAACTATCCCAGTGAAAGTCCCCAAGCAATATATTGCCATGCTTCAAAGTAAAATTAACAAATTTATTTGGGAATTTAAAAAACCAAGGACTAATATTAAAACGCTGCAAAGACATAAGTCACAAGGAGGAGTCGGGCTGCCAAATATTAATAAGTATTACCTGGCAAAGCAGGTGAACGCTCTCTTTCAATGGTATCATGATACAAAGAATAAACTGTGGGTGGAATTCGAAAATAACTACTGTACAAATATAGACACAAATAAGGTTCCCTGGCTTAGGAAGATAGATCGGCCTAAAGATCTCTATGAACACCATACTATCGGTGCAGCTCGATGTGCATGGGATGAAATATCCAAAGATGAGAAGGTCTGTACGTTCCCCTCCCCTCTCACCCTAATATGTGGGAACCCCGATTTCCCCCCAGGAATGGACTCTAGAACATTTAAAAAGTGGAGCGGAGCGGGGCTACTAAGATTAGGAGACCTGATGGATATGGGAGAAATTAGACATTTTAAATACTTCCAGGACCAGTTTGATTTCAAAGAAGGAGAAAGATGGCAATACACACAAATTGTTCACTATATGAGCACCAAAAGAAATAAAAAAAACATGTTGAGGAGATTGAATCCTTTCGAGGCGGCGTTGGTAGTGCTAGGTGCTAGAAGACATAATATATCGTATATCTATAAAACAATACTGGAAATCAAAGCTGAACCTAAACCCGGATTTGTATTAGCTTGGGAAAAGGACCTGGGTAAGGAATACTCTGCACTAGAGTGGACACAAATGTGGCGTAATGCCAGCACCTCCTCGATATCGACGAATATACTGGAAAATATATATAAGATAATGTACAGGTGGTACTATACGCCACAAAAACTGAACGCATGCTATCCAGGAACATCAGACAAATGCTGGAGAGAGTGTGGGGAGGTGGGTACAATGCTACATATCTGGTGGGAGTGCAAGAAAATAAAGTGTTTCTGGGATGAAATAGTCGAACAGATTTTCAATATAACCAAGATCAGAATCCCGAAAGACCCGAGTACCTCCTGCACACGCGGGAAGCTTTTCATTTGAATTTAGCGGTGTATGGATATTGATCCACGCTATTATACAAGCAGCCTCCCTCTGTGTTTATTAATTTGGATCGTGCTCTACTATCCTATTGCGAGATCCTCCAGCCCTGAGGGGTCATTGAGCAGCTCACTTTAAAGTCAGGCATGTCCTCGAGCATATCAGCGCTGATATATCAAGGATCAGCGCTGATATAGGGGACTATGCGGTTAGTAGCTAGACCGGCTCCTTTTCTACCTGGTATTTGGTGTTAACAAGCTCTGTATCGAGGGGGGGTGGGGTGGATACGGGTTCTATTGACCTTACCTCACAATACTTACCTCCTGTATACAACTCTCGATCAACAGCTGTGAACACTGGCATTCTCAATGTGCACTTAAGGCGTTATTCTGCTACCTCCTGAGCAGTATCCTAGTGAGCTAAGCTGATACTGTAGTTCCCTATAACAGCCTCACTTGTCAGCGCTGACTTATGTTCTACCACTGAAACACTGTGGTGGCTGTTTTCATGCTACACCCATTTGCGCACCTAATCACCCTGTTACTTCAAGGGTGAATTGCCTACGTGTGCTGGGGGTTTGCATTTAGCACATAAAAACAGCGTGTACCTGTTGGTTACAGAGTCGAGTGCATTTGCCGCCATAGATAGATACCACTGATACTTTCACTGATAGAAGTGAGGGTGTGCTTATATTGGTATTTGCCACTTTTTGAAACACTAATATATGTATTCACACATTTTGCATATGGTGTTTCTTTACAAAACACCAATTGCAGTACAGGTGTTCAAGTGGCCCTATCCTATGCCTCAATTATGCCATTAATCTTACACCTTACCTTAGTATCTGTCATACCAGTCTGCACTTATCTCCTGTAGTGTGGGCTATACAGGTCACTACTATAGACCTGGCAAGTGAATCAGTCTGGGGTTCCCCTTTTAGAATTAATACCTTGCCTTGACAGCGTTAGTGAGTTTATCTAGCCACTATTACACCATCATTCACAGGTAGATACCATACAGGTCTTACCTACCGCATACCATGCCTAAGTGTGCTTATGTATATACTTTAAGTGTGTCAATTTAGTGCGTATTATACGCCCTGATACATCCACATTGAGACAACCTTTCAAGTGGGCTCTCTATGGCTCCTTCCCTATATCTTTAGGTAGCTATAACTATAGCGACAGATCCCGAATATCTATTAGGGATCTCCTTATTCACTATCTACCCACCTAGCCATAGGTGGGTTACCAATGATACAGTCATGTGCTGTTGAATCACACTATTTAATCTTATTTTAACACCCTATTTTTTATTCATGGTTATTAATAAAGTATTTTAACATTACAATTATACATTTGCTGTGACTGAGTGCTTGAAGACTGGGTTCTTTTTTCTTCTGTATACAATATCCTATTGCTAAACAGGGAAGGGGTCGAAGGGCATAGAATTAGGAAATCCTTACTCATACATATGCTGAACGCAGCAAGATGCACTATAGCTGCCAACTGGAAAAAGCTGTAAACTCCCACTATGAGACAATGGGAGTCGAGGGTATGGGAGGTTATGAGAATGGAACAGCTCTCATATATAACAACTGATACAAGGCTAAAATATGAGATTCTCTGGCTACCGTGGTCTGAGTTCACTGGTCACAGAATACTGTAAGGTGAGAGAGGAATCATCTGCCAAAATGAGAACAATAGGGATAAACGGGTTTACTACGTATGAAGTTGACTTACTAGGAGAGCTTAATATAAGAGAATTGTGTTTTGTTTTTGTTCATGAATGTATTTATTATTTAACAAGCTGTATCTGCGACATTACAGTTTGTATGTTTGACTGTGATTGATTTGTTTGATATGATTATGTATTATATTGTGTTATGTGTTTACTGTCATAAAAGCATTGACAATAAATAAAGAATTAAAAAAAAAAAAAAATCACTGTTGTAATTAAAAAGTCCCCGACACGATGACAAGTGACACAAACGTGAGTTTTCTTCTGGTGGAACTAAGCAGAAACAGAAAGTGGGGTTGATGTAACAAGGTGTAGCAGGAATGTGTTCCATTAGCAACCTGAGCATAGAACAGGCCCTGAACTGATTTGGAAACTGGACTCTAAAAAAAGCCTTGAGCCACAGTCTAATGAGGTAAAAATGTCAGTTTGAGCTTGAATAAGAAAACTAAAAAAGTGGAACCAGCCCCTGTAAGAAAAGTGTAACATTATGCTCAAGTGCAGGGTCATGAACATATATGATCAAATACAGAAATGCTGTTTAAAGCTTAAAAGGAGTCAGTATGAAAAGGTATCATGCCAAGCACACCTCTGAGGAAGGCAGCATGGGCTTGATGTCTCTGATTTAGAGAAGGAGGGCATCATACTATTAAAGCAGGAGAATAAAAAGGTGAGAGCGCACATGAAGTTTTACTTCCATCCTTTTTCCTATTGTCTCCTCAGCCCTATTTGTCTGAACATTGTTTGAACAGGCCGTGTAAGGCGACATACGGGCAGCAATGGTGCTGATCAAGGCTGTGAGGAGAAGACAGGAGTGAGGGGAGAGGCGCAAAGAGCTGCTGTGATCACATGCTCATTGCCATTTACTTGAGTGACTGTTACAGTGCAACTGAGGCTATTGCGCTTTAGTGAATCTAGTGTTTGGTAAACAGAGGAGGCAAAGTGGATAAAGAATAATAACCCCCTGCAGATCAGTACCTGGGAGGCAAATAAAGGGTGTGGTAGGAAGGGGGATACAGAACACAAACAGCAATAGAAACACAGTAAGAGAAACCATGTGTGACTGGTAACTCTCTGTGACGGTGAGGGGGTAAACCAGGCTCAATAATAAAGGTTAAGCCCACTTGGTTACCCCGGATCGTGTGTTGGGGTCCTAGAGTGTCAGCTTTTGGACCTGACTGTCGTATATGCATTACTGTGACTGTGTGCAAATTAAGCGACAATAAAACATTTTTGCGGGGTTGGGGGGGAGGGTGGGAAGAGCGAGGTGAGGGGGTTGGGGGGGAGGGAGGGAAGAGCAAGGTGAGGGGGTTGGGGGGGAGGGTGGGAAGAGCGAGGTGAGGGGGTGGGGGGGAGGGTGGGAAGAGCGAGGTGAGGGGGTGGGGGGGAGGGTGGGAAGAGCGAGGTGAGGGGGTGGGGGGGAGGGTGAGAAGAGCGAGGTGAGGGGGTGGGGGGGAGGGGGGGAGAGCAAGGTGAGAGGGTGGGAGGGGGGGGGAAGAGCGAGGTGAGAGGGTGGGAGGGGGGGGGAAGAGCGAGGTGAGAGGGTGGGAGGGGGGGGAAGAGCGAGGTGAGAGGGTGGGAGGAGGGGGAAGAGCGAGGTGAGAGGGTGGGAGGAGGGGGAAGAGCGAGGTGAGAGGGTGGGAGGGGGGGGGAGAGCGAGGTGAGAGGGTGGGAGGGGGAAGAGCGAGGTGAGAGGGTGGGAGGGAGGGGGAAGAGCGAGGTGAGAGGGTGGGAGGGAGGGTGAAGAGCGAGGTGAGAGGGTGGGAGGGAGGGTGAAGAGCGAGGTGAGAGGGTGGGAGGGAGGGGGAAGAGCGAGGTGAGAGGGTGGGAGGGAGGGGGAAGAGCGAGGTGAGAGGGTGGGAGGGAGGGGGAAGAGCGAGGTGAGAGGGTGGGAGGGAGGGGGAAGAGCGAGGTGAGAGGGTGGGAGGGAGGGGGAAGAGCGAGGTGAGAGGGTGGGAGGGAGGGGGAAGAGCGAGGTGGGAGGGAGGGGGAAGAGCGAGGTGAGAGGGTGGGAGGGAGGGGGAAGAGCGAGGTGAGAGGGTGGGAGGGAGGGGGAAGCGCGAGGTGAGAGGGAGGGGGAAGAGCGAGGTGAGAGGGTGGGAGGGAGGGGGAAGAGCGAGGTGAGAGGGTGGGAGGGAGGGGGAAGAGCGAGGTGAGAGGGTGGGAGGGAGGGGGAAGAGCGAGGTGAGAGGGTGGGAGGGAGGGGGAAGAGCGAGGTGAGAGGGTGGGAGGGAGGGGGAAGAGCGAGGTGAGAGGGTGGGAGGGAGGGGGAAGAGCGAGGTGAGAGGGTGGGAGGGAGGGGGAAGAGCGAGGTGAGAGGGTGGGAGGGAGGGGGAAGAGCGAGGTGAGAGGGTGGGAGGGAGGGGGAAGAGCGAGGTGAGAGGGTGGGAGGGAGGGGGAAGAGCGAGGTGAGAGGGTGGGAGGGATGGGGAAGAGCGAGGTGAGAGGGTGGGAGGGAGGGGGAAGAGCGAGGTGAGAGGGGGGCTGAAGAGCGAGGTGAGAGGGTGGGAGGGAGGGGGAAAGAGCGAGGTGAGAGGGTGGGAGGGAGGGGGAAAGAGCGAGGTGAGAGGGTGGGAGGGAGGGGGAAAGAGCGAGGTGAGAGGGTGGGAGGGAGGGGGAAAGAGCGAGGTGAGAGGGTGGGAGGGAGGGGGAAAGAGCGAGGTGAGAGGGTGGGAGGGAGGGGGAAAGAGCGAGGTGAGAGGGTGGGAGGGAGGGGGAAAGAGCGAGGTGAGAGGGTGGGAGGGAGGGGGAAAGAGCGAGGTGAGAGGGTGGGAGGGAGGGGAAAGAGCGAGGTGAGAGGGTGGGAGGGAGGGGGAAGAGCGAGGTGAGAGGGTGGGAGGGAGGGGGAAGAGCGAGGTGAGAGGGTGGGAGGGGGGGGGAAGAGCGAGGTGGGAGGGGGGGGAAGAGCGAGGTGAGAGGGTAGGAGGGGGGGGAAGAGCGAGGTGAGAGGGTGGGAGGGGGGGAAGAGCGAGGTGAGAGGGTGGGAGGGGGGGGAAGAGCGAGGTGAGAGGGTGGGAGGGGGGGGAAGAGCGAGGTGAGAGGGTGGGAGGGGGGGAAGAGCGAGGTGAGAGGGTGGGAGGGGGGGGGAAGAGCGAGGTGAGAGGGTGGGAGGGGGAGGGAGCGAGGTGAGAGGGTGGGAGCGCGAGGTGAGAGGGTGGGAGGGGGGGGGAGAGCGAGGTGAGGGAGTGGGAGGGGGTGGGGGAAGAGCGAGGTGAGGGCGTGGGGGAAGAGCGAAGTGAGGGGGTGGGGGAAGAGCGAGGTGGGGGGTGGGAGGAGGTGGGAAGAGCGAGGTGAGGGAGTGGGAGGGGGGGGGGAAGAGTGAGGTGAGGCAGTGGGAGGGGGGGAAGAGTGAGGTGAGGGGGTGGGAGGGGGGAAGAGTGAGGAGAGGGGGTGGGAGGGGGGGGAAGAGTGAGGTGAGGGGGTGGGAGGGGGGGAAAGAGCGAGGTGAGGGGGTGGGAGGGGGGGGAAGAGTGAGGTGAGGGGGGGGGAAGAGTGAGGTGAGGGGGGGTGAAGAGTGAGGTGAGGGGGTGGGAGGGTAGGGAAGAGTGAAGTGAGGGGGAGGGAAGAGTGAGGTGAGGGAGTGGCAGGTGGGGAAGAGTAAGGGGGTGAAGAGCGAGGGGGCGGGAGGGGCAAGAAGAGTGAGGTGAGGGGGGGGGAAGAGTGAGGTGAGGGGGGGAAAGAGTGAGGTGAGGGGGGGAAAGAGTGAGGTGAGGGGGTGGGGGGGAAAGAGTGAGGTGAGGGGGTGGGGGGGAAAGAGCGAGGTGGGGGGTGGGAGGGGGGGAAAGAGCGAGGTGAGGGGGTAGGAAAGAGCGAGGTGAGGGGGTGGGAGGGGGGGGAAAGAGCGAGGTGAGGGGGTGGGAGGGGGGGGAAAGAGCGAGGTGAGGGGGTGGGAGGGGGGGGAAAGAGCGAGGTGAGGGGGTGGGAGGGGGGGAAAGAGCGAGGTGAGAGGGGGGGAGGAAAGAGCGAGGTGAGGGGGTGGGAGGGGGGGAGGAAAGAGCGAGGTGAGGGGGTGGGAGGGGGGGGAAAGAGCGAGGTGAGGGGCTGGGAGGGGGGGGAAAGAGCGAGGTGAGGGGGTGGGAGGGGGGGGAAAGAGCGAGGTGAGGGGGTGGGGGAAGAGCGAGGTGAGGGGGTGGGGGAAGAGCGAGATGAGGGGGTGGGGGAAGAGCAAGGTGAGGGGGTGGGGGAAGAGCGAGGTGAGGGGGTGGGGGAAGAGCGAGGTGAGGGGGTGGGGGTAGAGCGAGGTGAGGGGGTGGGGGAAGAGCGAGGTGAGGGGGTGGGCGAAGAGCGAGGTGAGGGGGTGGGCGAAGAGCGAGGTGAGGGGGTGGGAGGGGGGGGAAGAGCGAGGTGAGGGGGTGGGAGGGGGGGGGGGGGGGGAAAGAGCGAGGTGAGGGGGTGGGAGGGGGGGGGGGAAAGAGCGAGGTGAGGGGGTGGGAGGGGGGGGGGGAAAGAGCGAGGTGAGGGGGTGGGAGGGGGGGGGAAAGAGCGAGGTGAGGGGGTGGGAGGGGGGGGAAAGAGCGAGGTGAGGGGGTGGGAGGGGGGGGAAAGAGCGAGGTGAGGGGGTGGGAGGGGGGGGGAAAGAGCGAGGTGAAGGGGTGGGAGGGGGGGGAAAGAGCGAGGTGAAGGGGTGGGAGGGGGGGGAAAGAGCGAGGTGAGGGGGTGGGAGGGGGGGGGGAAGAGCGAGGTGAGGGGGTGGGAGGGGGGGGGAAAGAGAGCGAGGTGAGGGGGTGGGACAGGGGGGGGGAAAGAGCGAGGTGAGGGGGCGGTGGAGGGGGGGGGGGAAAGAGCGTGCGGTGAGAGGGGGGTGGGGAAAGAGCGAGGTTGGAGGGGGGTGGGAGGGTGGGGGAAAGAGCGAGGTGAGGGGGTGGGTAGAGGGTGGGAAAGAGCGAGGTGAGGGGGTGGAGGGGGGGTGAAAGAGCGAGGTGAGGGGGTGGGAGGGGGGTGAAAGAGCGAGGTGAGGGGGTGGGAGGGGGGTGAAAGAGCGAGGTGAGGGGAAAGAGCGAGGTGAGGGGTGGGAGGGGGGGAAAGAGCGAGGTGAGGGGGTGGGAGGGGGGGTGGGAAGAGCGAGGTGAGGGGGTGGGAGAAGAGCGAGGTGAGGAGGTGGGGGGAAAGAGCGAGGTGAGGGGGTGGGAGGGGGGGGAAGAGCGAGGTGAGGGGGGTGGGAGGGGGGGGGAAGAGCGAGGTTGAGGGGGTGGGAGGGGGGGAAAGAGCGAGGTTGAGGGGGTGGGAGGGGGGGAGAGCGAGGTCTCACAGGAAAAGCTTGTGACCTTTTCTTCCAACCTTGTGTGGTGTGACGTTATTTGGTTTAGCGTTACAAAGGGAGGGGGTGGCGCTTAAAGCCTTTATGCTGTTTAAAGCTTAAAAGGAGTCAGTATGAAAAGGTATCATGCCAAGCACACCTCTGAGGAAGGCAGCATGGCCTTTATGTCTCTGATTTTAGAAGGAGAGCATCACACTATTAAAGCAGGAGAATAAAAAGGTGAGAGCGCACATGCAGTCTTACTTCCATCCTTTTTCATAATGTCTCCTCAGCCCTATTATTCTGAACATTGTTTTGAACAGGCCGTGTAAGGCTACATACGGGCAGCAATTGGGCTGAACAAGGCTGTGAGGAGAAGACAGGAGTGAGGGAAGAGGTGCAAAGAGCTGCTGTGATCACATGCTCATTGCCATTTACTTGAGTGGCTGTTAAAGTGCCATTGAGGCTAGTGCGCTTTAGTGAATCTAGTGTTTGGTAAACAGAGGAGGCAAAGTGGATAAGGAAAAATAACCACCTGCAGATCAGTACCTGGGAGGCAAATAAAGGGTGTGGGGAGGAAGGGGGATACAGAACACAAACAGCAATAGAAACACAGTAAGAGAAACCATGTGTGACTGGTAACTCTCTGTGACGGTGAGGGGGTAAACCAGGCTCAATAATAAAGGTTAAGCCCACTTGGTTACCCCGGATCGTGTGTTGGGGCCCTAGAGTGTCAGCTCTTGGACCTGACTGTCGTATATTCATGTAACGCTGGATCACGCTATATCAACTCATTCTGTATATCGTTAAGCCCACTTGGTTACCCCGGATCGTGTGTTGGGGCCCTAGAGTGTCAGCTCTTGGACCTGACTGTCGTATATTCATGTAACGCTGGATCACGCTATATCAACTCATTCTGTATATCAACAGGATAGGTGGAATACCCATACCATTAATGTTAGCATTTATTATCGTCATTAATATTTATGTGATAGTGGGTATGGTTATTTCACACTGCTAAGTTGTGTCACACTATATTAACTCATTCTGTATATCAAATTTTTTTCAGACACATCCAACCATCAGAGCTGTCTACATGGGCTCTTTTGAATACCTAAGAGTAGTTATACCAAGAGTTGATGTTTTCTAGCTGTTTTTTTAGCAGTTTTAGTATGTTTAGTATTTTATTAATTGCATAAATAGAATTACTGAAGAGTTTTTGGATATATATTTTTACTAGCTGATAGACCTGGCGTTGCCCGGAATGTGAATGGATAAAAAAAAAAAAGAATGTTGTTTGTAATAAAAGTATATGAATGAAATAGAATGAAAACAAAGACTAATATATAAAATGTGTAAAAAGGTTTTATTGTCGTTGATGAGGAATAAAAAGTGGTATATAAATTTGTAACAAACATATGTAACAGTCCATGGGTTGGTGGGGGTGTGTTGTAAGAGGAAGGTTGTGTGGGTGTGGGAAGAGGAAGTGTGGTGGGTGTGGGTGGTGTGGGAAGAGGAAGGGTGTGTGTGTGGAAAGAGGAAGGGTGTGTGTGTGGAAAGAGGAAGGGTGGGTGGGGGTGTTGTATGTATGTATGTCTTTATTTGTATAGCGCCATAAAATGTACATAGCGCTTCACAGTAGTAATACATGTCATATAAATAACAAATATAAATAACAGATCATGGGAATAAGTGCTTCAGACATACTGTAAAAGTAACATTAAGGAAGGAGTCCCTGCTCCGAGGAGCTTACAATCTAATTGGTACTGCTGCGGCCGAGTTTATTCGAGCATTTGCCCGGTCTCGGCCGCAGCAGTAACCTGGCGCGCGCCGGAGGGTGCCGGGCGCGCGCCGAAGCCGCGGAGGAGCGCCCTCCGATCGGGGCTTTCCTCCCTCCGCTCGCCGGGTCCGACCGGAACCCCCTGCCGCCGTCCCCCACATCGCGGGACACCAGGGCTCCCTCGGGGAGCCCTGGACGCGCGTGCAGGGGGCGCAGGCACCCGATGACGCATGACCGCGCGGCACGCCGAGGGAGTGGGGCTAGCAAGCCGGGACATGTCCCGGCTTGCGGTACTAGCCCTGCTCAATTTAAACGTGTCGCCTCTGTAGGTAGGGAGAACGTACAGAGACAGTAGGAGGGAGTACTAGTAAGCGTGTTGAAAGAGGAAGGTGTTGGGTGGGTGAAGAGTCAGGGTGGGTGAAGAGTCCAGGGTGGGTGGGTGGTGGTGTGTGAAGGAGTAAGGAAAAGAAATATAAAAAGTGTGTATGTGATGTAAAAATAATAGTGTTAAAGTGTAAACATAAATGTTATGTAGTACATTGGTGGCATAAAGAGTTAATAATAGGTGTTAATGATGAATGTAAATGTGTTATTTAAAAAAGGTTTTAATTTGTTGCTAAAATGGATGTAGCAAATTGCAGTAATGAACAGTTAATATGAGGTATTTTTAGGAAAATGTTTGTATTATTTTTTTTAATAAAGTTTTAAAATGTTCGCACAAAGAAAAAAAAATGTTTAAAAAAAAAGTTTAAGTGGAGTTCAGGGGGCCGGCGGCCCCTGTCCGTGCGGTGCCTCGGTGTTGATTTTCCTGTCTTTCGGGATGTATGGCCGGGGGGAGGAATAGTATGAGGGGGGGAGGTAGGAGGGGGTCGTTTTTCCCTCGGGGTTATTGCGCCATTGCGCGCGTGCGGGCCTTGCCGTCTTGGTCTTGGGACTCGTTCCTCGGGGCTGATGACGTTGACGACTTCTCCACGTCCCGTGGTGGGCCCGTTGGCGGATGGATCCACTTTGTTATCTCAGCGGTGATAGGCCCGTCATCTGCCGGCTTGTGCTGGGGCTCCGGACGGCTCGGCTCGGGACGGACGAGGTAAGGATAGGGAAGGGGGGGGGAGGGAAGGGGGGGGGGAAGGGCAATAGGGAGAGGGGGGGGAAGGGGAAACTTGGGGGGGGGGGGGGGTAGGGAGATTGGGGGGGCGGGGGGGGATCTGGTTACTAGGGGGGGGGATGGGGAATTTCCTGGTGCTTGTGATAAGGAGGGTTAAAGGGAGGGTAGTATTGGAGGGTTAGACTAGGTGGGGCGAGAGATCAGTGTGGTATGGAGGTTTGGTTGATGCACGTGGATCAGCCATCTTGTTCTTGCGAGGCAGGCTTTGTTGCTCCCTGGGTCTTTTGACTGGCGATTCGTTCCGAAGCTCTTGGTGTTTCCGCCGGGTCTGCTCGTGATGCTCTGGGGGGGCTTCTCTCTCTCTCCTCTTCTCTTCGGTTGGGGACGCCGATCGCCTCGAGGAACTCCTTGATGTCGTCAGGATCGGTGATGGTGAAGAACCGCCCGTTCCTCGGGACAATGAGCTTGAAGGGGAAGCCCCAGCGGTAGGGGATTCCGCGATCCCTAAGAAGTGCTGTGAGGGGCTTCATCCCTTGTCTTTTTAGGACAGTCCATCTGGAGAGATCGTTAAATACTTGAATTGTGTAGTTATCTATTTTGATGCAGCCTTCCCTTCTCGCAGCTGCAGAGATCTTTTCTTTCGCCGTGTATGTGTGGAACTTCATGATTATATCTCTCGGACGCTTTGGGTCTGGCGATTTAGGGCCAAGGGCTCTATGCGCCCTGTCAAGCAGGAGTTCGTGGTCTGTGAGGTCAGGTACCAGCTTTAGGAAGATGTTTTTGAGGTAAGTTGGTAAGGATTCTGGGAGGACCGTCTCGGGAATACCTCTGAACCGCAGGTTCTGCCTGCGGTCCCTATTTTCGTGATCTTCAATGGTGGTTTTTAGCTTGGCAATTTCGTGGCCCATTCGCGCCATTTCATCCTCCAAGTTTGAGTGTGAATCTGCCATCTTTGTAATTTTCGCCTCCACTTCGTCTGCCCGTGAGTTCAATTTGTTAACATCCTCTCTAATGTCCCTTAAAACCTTCTCGAGGTCTTGTGTGAATCCTTTTCTCATTCTGAGGAGCAGGGCTTCGAAAAAAGCCGGGTTGAGCTCTTGCTGTTGTGCAGGACTTGGCTGGTGTATATCAGCCGCCTCCGCGGCGTCCTCGTGTTCTTCGTCGCCATCTTGGATGCCTGCTGCCAGCTCCATCTGTCGCTGTGCTGGGTGGAAGAACTTAGTTACGGGGTTCTGCGATTTCTTTTGGTTCCTCCCCGTCATGCCTAGGTACCTTAGGGAGGCTGTAAGACACTTTTGGGGTGAAAACGGCCGGTTTGGAGTGCTTTTCTAATAGCGTTATAGGGAGGGTGTCGGGAGCTCTCCTTTTACCCTTCCATTCACGGTGACGTCACCGGAAGTCCCCCACTTGGACAAGGGAATCCCCCCCCCTCCCTCCCAGGCTGAAACCACCAAGAGCCAGGTCGTATGAAAACAACACCACCACCACCTCCCCCCCCCATCCCCACCCCCCCGACCACCCCTGAAGGTACCGTGGATGTTCCACCAAGCGCCCCCCCCCCTATCATTCCCCCGATACACCTGGGGCCCTAGAACTGCTGGGGACTCGATCAATGGCAAGAACTAAATTAACCCCTCACGGGGCCGCGAACTGCCGCATATAGATGATGTCCTAACAATGCGATACGCAAACCCAAGTGTGTAAATAGATGACTTCCCTCGCCCCCCCCCCCCCCTGAAAGAACAGAATTCGAAGCTGATATAATGACTAATACGGGGCGACAAAGACCCACAGTTGTTTAAAGTATAAGCAATAAACACTCATAGCAAGGGTTTACAGCACTTACAAATGGTCAAGAAGATTTCCCATAAGTTGTAAATTATACCTATGCCTAGAGAGATAAGCCAGCTCCCCCCCCCCACCTACCCCCCTCCCTTGCCTACCGCAAAGAGAACCGCTCTCATTAAAGTTACTATGACCTCCCTTAGCTTATCAAGAGAAATAACGAGGGAATGAGTGACTGGAGATATACACTGATGTGATTTTCCTTTTTTCTTTTGCCTTTGCCTAACAATGTAACCCAGTAATCTGTATATTGTACTGCAATGAAAAGTGTTGATGTAATGGGACAGATCATTAAACCCCAAGCTCTCTCCTCCCCCCTCTCCAACCCCCCCTCTACCCCCCATCCCCCCCACCCAGCCTACTCCACATCCTTTCCCCCCTCCCCCCCCACACACCCCCTCCCCTCCCCCTTCCCTCCACTCACACACCCTACCTCCCCCTGTCCTCCCCCTGTCCCCCCCCCCCCCCTGCCCAGATAAAGTACAGGAGAAAACCTATACATGCGCCTTGTACCCGAAATCTCAATCCATCATAGTAATGGTTAAGACAGAGTGAAACAGACGTCTGTGAAGTACTTTAAAACATATGTGCCTAGTAATGCAAACCTATAAAAGACATATTATTACGAGGGGAACTGCGAGGATATCACGGGATATAACCTGATTTCCCCTACACCCTAAGGTCCCATTCCCCCCCGCCCTCCTCCTTCCCTACCCTCCCCCTCCCACCCCCCCCCCTCTTTTACCCTTCTCCCTCTCCCTCCCCCCCTCCCCCCCCCTCCCACCACCCCCCTCTTTTTCCCTTCTCCCTCCCTCCCACCTCCCCCCCACCCGTCTCACCTTCCCCACCCCTCCTTGTCCCCCTCCCCCCCACCTCCCCAAACTAGAGTATACAAGCCTCTCCCCAAGGCTATACCCAACCTCAATACCCCCCCCTCCCCCTCACCTGCCAAACTTAAATGGGAGGGTGTCGGACCTCCAAACCTGGAAGTACACCACGATTGACGCCGCGGAAAGATCTCCCGGGGACTTTCCCCTCAACCCCTGGACACGAAGGTGCCATAGGGGAAAACAAATGGGCTATCAGAAAGCCCACTTCTTACTTACCTCTTGTGTGCCCCTCCCCCTTCCCCCCTACCTCTCCCCGCCCAACTCCCTCCCACCCAACTCCTCTCGAACTCCTTACGACAAAATGACCCACGAACCAAACAGCGCCCCAACCAGCCCCCACCCCAATAATAAACAAACCAAACCCCGTCATGGGATAAATACGGGTTCCAGGCCTCACAACCCTGGAAGCACGACCCCACAATAATGTCATCAATTAAAATCACTTCCCTAAATGTTAAAGGCCTCAACTCAACTAAAAAACGTAAGTTAGCTCTCCAGGAACTTAAAAAACTCAGGAGCGATATCATATGCTTACAAGAAACGCATTTCAACTCTAATGATCCCCCAAACACATTCAAGCAGACCTTCCCCAGGCCTTTTACGCCTACTCCCAGGTTAAAAAAAAGAGGAGTAGCCATTCTAATAAGGAACAGTGTTTCATTTGCCCTTACCAAGATTACCCGAGACCCAGATGGCCGATACCTGCACATACAAGGTTCCCTCTCTGGAAACCCTATTTCTATAATAAATATATACGCCCCAAACGAAAATCAAGTTCAATTTATCCAGGACCTGCTAGACTCTCTTGACCAATCAGCTCTAGCTTCGTTGCTCATAGTTGGCGATTTCAACATGGCCCTATCTCCCGACCAGGATAGAACCACCCTACCGTCCACCCAATACGTAGCCCAGACCCAACAAAAAGCGACAAGAATTAGGGAGATCTAAAAAGTTTCTCCCTCACAGATATTTGGAGGGCCCAGCACGTGGGCCAGAGGGGACTATACGTTCTTCTCGGGCCCACACCAATCATACTCGCGGATCGACTATTTCATAGGTTCACAAATGTCCTCAAGGCGTCCTCCCACTCCAATATAGGACCGATAACGTGGTCTGACCATGCCCCGATAGATTTGACCCTATCTCTCCCGTTTGTGAAACACACCTCCTATAATTGGAAACTTAATGATACCTTACTGAACGACCCCCAAACAGTAGATACGATTCGACACAAACTAAATATGTTCTTTGAGCAAAACAAAGGGTCAGTCCCTCTAGCGTCAACACTGTGGGAAGCCCACAAAGCTCAAATCAGAGGGGACCTAATCTCTCTAGCATCTTATAAAAAAAAACAGAAACTAAAAACGCAAAAAGCGCTAACTGAAAAAATAACTACTTTGGAACACCAACATAAAAAGTCACCTTCCAAGAAACTACTCAGAATACTAGAAAAAACAAGGACTGAACTAAGACAGTCCCAATTAGAGGAGGTGGAGAGAAACTTAAATGGTCCAACCAGAAGTTTTATGATAAAGGCAACAAAGCTGATAAACTTTTAGCATCAAAACTTCGGGGCATAAAAACAAGCGGCCAAATTACAAGAATCCACACAAAAGGAGGCCACACCACTTATATCGAAAAAGAAATAGCCCAAGAATTTGCAAAATACTATACGGATCTCTACAATCTCCACCCCCCCAACCAAGACCCCAGTAGACGTAGACTATATCTCGCAATTTTAGCAAGATGTAATCTACCATCTCTCACGGAAGAGGAACTCAAAGCCCTAAATGGTAAGATCACCCAGGAGGAATTGGCACAAGCCATAAGCACCCTTAAGATAGCCAAAACCCCTGGTCCAGACGGCTTCTCAAACGCCTATTATAAAAAATTTAGAATGCCGATCTCCACCTTTCTACTCGATATGTTCAACTCTTTCCTAGAAGGAGCCCCGATCCCAGGCACAATTTCGGCTGCCAATCTAGATATTATACATAAGGAAGGAAGGGACCCGCTGCAATGCGGTAACTACAGACCAATCTCCCTGCTTAACACAGACCTTAAACTCTTTAGGCAAGATCCTAGCAAACGGTTAAATCCTATTCTCCCCAGACTAATTCATATAGACCAAGTGGGATTTGTGTCAGGAAGACAGGCCTCTGACAACACCGCAAGATTATTAATATCATTGACCACGTGCATCTCAACAAACTCCAAGCTATGATCCTCAGCCTAGACGCCGAGAAGGCCTTCGATCGGATCAAATGGACCTTCCTAGACAAAACCCTGCTCAAATTCGGCTTCTCAGGCCCGTTTCTAGAGGGGGTCAGAGCACTCTACCAAAACCCCACGGCATACTTAAAACTACCAGGAGGACAATCCAGTCCGATCCACATTAGAACGGAACCAGACAGGGCTGCCCCCTAACCCCCTTACTATTCGCAATATCAATAGAACCACTGGCGCCCAAGTTAGAGCAGACCCGAACATCACAGGTATAACTATAGCTGACAAAAATGATAAAATATCCCTTTTCGCGGACGATGTCATTCTGACCCTATCTAACCCACATATTTCCCTGCCCAATCTCCACAAATTATTAGATGAATTTAGTCAGGTCTCAGACTACAAGATAAACAGGGACAAATCCGAGGCACTGAATATATCTCTCCCCGAAGCCACATGGAAACATCTCCAGTCAAATTACAAATATAGATGGAACTTGTCCCATATAAAATACCTAGGAATAAAAATCACTATAAGGTATTCCATGCTATATAAAACGAACTATCCCCCCCTATTTAGTCCAAATCAAGAGAGACCTTGAGACATGGAATACATACCAGATTTCCTGGTTTGGCAGAATCGTCTCCGCTAAAATGATTATCCTTCCCCCGCCTGTTATACTATTTCCAAACCCTCCCAATCCCAACACCGCTAGCCGAGCTAAAAAGATATACAAAAGCAAATAATGCAATTTATATGGAAGTATCGGAAACCCCGAGTTCCGAGGTCAGTGCTCATGGCAGCTAAAACGAGGGGTGGACTAGGAGTACCAGATGTGGTCAGATATTACCAACCGACCCAGCTCAGACAAGCAGTAGTCTGGAACAGCCCCCCGAGTACAACCTGCTAGTTAGAAATGGAGGCTAGCTATGTATCCCCTCTCCCTCTCCCAGTATTGTTATGGTCCCCAGAATAAAGAAAAACCTCCCCAGAAATTTGAACTAGGAGCAATGAAATGCACGTTGTCTATCTGGTCCAAAAACTGAGGAAAATACGGCCTAACTTCACCCCCTCCCAACTCACCCCCATACTTGGGAACCCCGAATTCCCTCCGGGATGCACCCAAGCCCAAATCGGTCTACTTCAGGACCTTCATATTAACACGGTAGCGGATCTGCTGGAGAATAACGAAGCTCTGTCCTTCCAGGAGCTCAAAAACAAATTAGCGACCCCCCACCTCCCCATTTTTGCATTCTTACAGCTACGACACTTTCTCAGAGCTCTGTCCGCGTCCTCAAAATTCCCCCCCGTAACCAAATTTGAGTCCCTCTGCCAAGTCAGAGAATACCAGAAGGGACAAATCACATCAATTTACAGAATAATCGAAAATTCCCCTCCCCTCGCCCACACATGCCTATATGCAAAAATGGTGTTTAGACCTGGGCGTACCCCTAGATCTCGAGGAGTGGGAGGACATCTGGGAGGCAGCCCCCAAAACTTCAATCTGCTCGGTAACAAAAGAAAACATATACAAAATACTATTTCATTGGTACCTGACCCCGAGTAGATTGAGCCAGATCTTCCCCGGCGCATCGGACCTGTGCTGGAGGGGATGTGGACAAAAAGGGGACATGGCCCACATATGGTGGACATGTCCCGAAATCCAGAAATTCTGGACCAGAATCCAGAGATTGCTGGACGAGACCCTGGGCCTGGAGGTCCCGCTGGACCCTCTGACATACGTGCTGGGCAGCCCAATGGAGGACATCCCGGCCCCCGAGGCCAGACTGATGTCAGCCATACTCACAGCCGCAAGATGTGCGGTTGCAGCAGCCTGGAAACAACTGAAAGCACCCTCAAGAAGGACAGTAGTAAACAGAATAAACTTAGTCATGAGCATGGAAAGACTAACAGCAATGCTCAAGCAAAAAATGCCACAATTCCACAACACCTGGGAACCATGGATTAGTTTGGGAATCTCGCCACCAGACTAGACCCAATATAAAAAATAACCCATCTCCCCCCATCTACCCCCGACACTGGCAATAAGAGAGGAATACCCCAACACCTCCCCCCCCCCCTTCCGCCCTGAAACCTGCCCCCCCCAACCCATCTTATGTCGTTCCCATCTATCCCCCCCCAACCTGAGTCTCCCCTACCCATCTCTTTCTTGACACTAAACTGAGAAAAGGCTTTATTGAGATTGTCTCCATAGAATACAATCAAGTCAAGTTATTCCCATAGGATTGTTAAATACTGTACTGATTGTAACCCTGAATGTAACAACTTTTATCTGTCTCCAATAAAGGAAAAAAGATTGTTTAAAAAAAAAAAATTCAAATTAGTTGCTGGTGAAAGTGATGTCTGCAGAGCGCATCCAGAGATTGGCGTGCGGAGGGCATTGGTAGATGTAAATGTATGTAGTTGATGTGTGAATGATGTTGAATGTATGAATGTAATATGTGTGCTGATTTGTTAATGAAGCAATGTTGAGGGTAATGAAAGTATGATATAGCGGCTATGAAAGAAAGTAAAGAAATGAAAAAATTATAAGAATGGATAAAAAACTTTTTTTAGCAAAGCGGGGGTAATGTAAATGAAATTTATTATAGCGGCTATGAAAGAAAGAAAAGTAATGAAAAGATTGTATAAATGGATAATAGAAAAAAATTGTTAGTGTGTCGGGCATTTTATAAATTGAATTGACACTGCGTAGGTGCACGCCATTGTAGAAAGAGATATAAATTTGAATAGTAACAGACTTTGTCGGCCATTTTAAAACATTTAAAAAGACTGCCTAGGCGAAGGTAGGGGCGGGAATAGTATTGATAAAAAAGTAAACGGACGGCCATTTTAGTGATATAAATGTATTGTAAGTGAGTTGTTTGAGAATTTATTGAAGTTCATAAAGAGAGGGTGGGCGGTGTAATGTGAGCGGCGTCCATGTGTTTGTAGAGGCAAATGTTTGTATTTAGTTGTTTAAAAGGCAAATGTTTGTATTTAGTTGTTTAAAGAAAGTAAAAAATTGGCGCACAATGTAAATTTATTAATTTAAAATTAACTTTTAAATTGGCGGGCATGCGTGTTGTGTGTGAGTTGCTGTTGAAACTGATGTGTGCGGAGCTTATCCAGAGATTGGCGTGCGGAGCGCATTGGTAGATGTAAATGTATGTAGTTGATGTGGGAATGATGTTGAATGTTAAGTGTGTCGGCCATTTTATAAATAGAATTGACACTGCGTAGGTGCACGGCATTGTAGAAAGAGAAATTTATTTGAATAGTAACGGAGATGTTCCGGTTACCATCATAAGGGACTGACTGGAGTTCGAGCCGCAGTGGAGCAGAGATCACACCCGGCAGGGAGATCATCTCTATCTAGGACTTGTTCCTACCATGCGAGTTAAGCCTTGCTGTCTGTAAGTAGGGGCTCCAATTTTTGTGTTCCAGATGACCTGCGGTCCTCAGTCTTGGCATAGTTCTTTTTAATAAATAGTTGTTTTAATTGTCGCTAGGATTCTTAATTGTCTGTGTATATTAGTTCAGTACTGCTCACCCTACAGTGTTGCGCTATGATCTTTGTTTGTTTGTGTTTATTTCTTTGCATGGTCTGTCAAGCAAGTGTGCGGATCCCTTGAGGAGTACAGGACATTCCACTGACAATTTGGCGCCAGGTTTTTTTCTTTATTTTGTGTTATTCTGTTAGTACTGGCAGTATCACCGGGCAGCCATCCTTTATTAGAAGTTTTTTTACTAATATCACAGTGTGTTTTACACTTTAGCGCTAGTTCACATTTATTTTCACCATTACTGAGTGTGAGTGTGACACTGAGTGTGTGTGAGGGGGTGACTGTGTGTACAGGGTTGTGTGTGAGTGTTGGGGTGACAGTGTGATATGTCAACTTACCAAGGAGTCCTCAGAGGTTCTGGGCGTGTGGTGTGACTGCAAGTGTGTGAGAGTGAAGGAGGTGATGTCACAGTGGGGCGTACCTCTTGGCCAATGAGTCACGGACCAATCAGATTCACCGCAGATAGCACTAACCTCACTAACCATTCGATTTTATATATTAAAATAAAAGATAAGATAGGTATTTATGCTGTTTCCTAACTCTCGCAGGCGACCTGTGCTCTGACCTCTCCTCTCTGCTGCAGTCTCAGATTCACTTTCCCGGAAGTGGAGACACTGACTACATCCAGGTCACAGCTCTGTGTCCTACTGCGCATGCTCACACCAAGGGGATCAGGGAGTTGTAGTTTTAGACTTCAAAACGGATCACGTGTCACATACTGTGTAGATTAGAAACGAGACAATAACATTTCCCAGGCTCTGTGCTAGGGAAAGATAGTTTCTGCTGCATGTAGATGTGTATACTCCTCTTGGTCCTTAATATATCTCAGTAAAGCTGCTTCTAGTTCATCACTATGTATATAAATATATACCTGTTCTCTCTGTGTCTCAGAGGGCTGGGGCAGCACAGGCTGCTGGTTTTGTCTTTGAAAATGCAGATTGTCCTGATGTTATCATTTAGTTTATTTTCCAAGTTAATAACAAGTGCCCCCCCTGCTCCCTCACACAGAGCCCCCTCTCTGCTCCCTCACACAGAGCCCCCCCTCTGCTCCCTCACACAGAGCCCCCCCCCCTCTGCTCCCTCACACAGAGCCCCCCCTGCTCCCTCACACAGAGCCCCCTTGATCTCCCACAGAGCCCCCCGGGGTCTGACACTGAGCAGAGCTGCAAAGTGCTTCATCAGAACCCTGACGCTGCATTATGCCTGCCCCAAATAACACTCACACCATGTGCACTAACATCAGGAAGAAAAAGAAATTATGATTGTTTTCTTTTTTTTACGGTTCTTAATCATAAATGTGTCATTAACTATTAAAAAGCTTCTGTTGCCAATTTCACTATACTTCTGTGTCCGCTTCCAGACACCAGTCTGCCTACAGATCTCATTACTCATCTAACCAAAGCCTACTCTGCCCACACCATCTGTTCTGAACATAAGACTGACATGTATCTATAGGAATAGTTATGCAGGCTATTGATCCCCATGTATGCAGCTCTGTTTTAACTGCGTAATTTCTGAGTAATACATGTATAGTGTTGTGTCACTGCCCACACTTTTCATTTTGTCCCAGTATCTGAAAAGAGATTACACAAGTGGTAATACTTGAAAACGAGTGGTAACTCTCAATGCATTACTTCCTGGTAAAACATTTTATAAATAAATACAATTAAAACAAAGCAGGATTTATGGGTCCCATCCTAGCCTCAAATCAGAGAGATGGGGAAAAAAAAAAAAAAAAAAAGATTTGATTGGCCTTCAGCTAGGGTGACCACCCGTCCCCCTTTTGCCGGGACTGTCCCGGTTTTTCGAGAGCTGTCCCGGTTCCTCTGTGTACCCGGAAATGTCCCGGTTTTTCCTCCATGTGTTCCTTTTTTTTTGTCGCGTTACCGGCGGTGCGCGAGTTATTAGCTGTGGTGCGCTGTTTGCTATGCGCGACTCTGCGGCGGCGCGGAGGAGGAGACTGCAGCAGCCCAGCTGGTAAGTATTTTTTTTCTAATGCACCCCCCCCCCCCCCCCGGCAGTTTCCTACCTTGTTGGCCAATCCCCTGCGTCCCGGCATTAAGCCCCGCCCCCCGGCATCATCCTTCACCAAGGCCCGGCATGTGGGAATGGGTGGAAGGGCGCCATGGGGAGGGGGAGCAGGGCCAGCGTGCCTGTGGGGGTCAGGATACGCGTGCCTGGGGGCGGGGCTTCCGCTTCCTGCGGCAGAGCACACGTGGTGTGTCTCTGCCCGCTCCTGGCTCCTCTGCGCGGTGTCTCCTGCCCGCTGGGGTGATATGAGGTGGGTTTTTTAGTGCCTTTGCCTCCTGTCCTGGCGCTCTCTTCCCCCCGGGTCCCCTTGGTTTGGGAGATGGGCGCGGGGGTGGGCAGTGGTGGCTGCGCGGTGTCCCCCCCATTCTGCCCCAGGAACCCGTGGCTGCACGCCGGGGGAGGGAGGGCGGCAGTTTGTACCTTTGCGTCCCGGCGCTCCTACCCCCCCCCCCTTGGTGTGGGAGATGGGCGCGGGGGTGGGTGGCAGGGGGAGGCAGGGCTGCCTGCTCGTGGCTGCCTCTGTCTGTACTCCACTGTGTGTGTGTGTCAGTGTGTGTGTGTGTGTGTGTGTGTGTGTGTGTACCAGTGTGTGTGTGTGTGTACGTGTGTGTGTCTGTGTACCAGTGTGTGTGTGTGTGTGTGTGTGTGTGTACCAGTGTATGTGTGTGTGTGTGTGTACCAGTGGGTGTGTGTGGGTGTGTGTGTGTATGTACCAGCGTGTGTGTACCTGTGTGTGTGTGTGTGTGTACCTGTGTGTGTGTGTGTACCTGTGTGTGTGTGTGTACCAGTGTGTGTGTGTGTGTGTACCAGTGTGTTTGTGTGTGTGTGTGTACCAGTGTGTGTGTACCAGTGGTGTGTGTGTGTGTGTACAGTGTGAGTGTGTGTTGTACCAGTGTGTGTGTACCAGTGTGTGGCTCTCCCTCTGTCTCCCTCTCCCCCGTCTCCCTCTCCCCCCGTCTCCCTCTCCCCCCGTCTCTCTCTCCCCCCGTCTCCCTCTCCCCCCGTCTCCCTCTCCCCCCGTCTCCCTCTCCCCCCGTCTCCCTCTCCCCCCGTCTCCCTCTCTCCCCCGTCTCCCTCTCTCCGCGTCTCCCTCTCTCCCCGTCTCCCTCTCTCCCTCTCTCTGTGTCTCTCTCTCTGTGTCTCTCACCCTCTCTCTCTCTCTCTGTGTCTCTCACCCTCTCTCTGTCTCTCTCACCCTCTCTCTCTCTCTCTCTCTGTGTCTCTCACCCTCTTTCTCTCTCGGTCTCTCTCACCTCGGTCTCTCTCTCCTCGGTCTCTCTCACCCTCGGTCTCTCTCACCCTCGGTCCTCTCACCCTCGGTCCCTCTCACCCTCGGTCCCTCTCACCCTCGGTCCCTCTCACCCTCGGTCCCTCTCACCCTCGGTCCCTCTCACCCTCTCTCTCTCTCTCTCTCTCTCTCACCATGTCTCTCTCTCTCTCTCTCTCTCTCAC
The DNA here is from genome assembly GCF_040206685.1 of Ascaphus truei. Classification (NCBI taxonomy): domain Eukaryota; kingdom Metazoa; phylum Chordata; class Amphibia; order Anura; family Ascaphidae; genus Ascaphus; species Ascaphus truei. Next base: position 38,292,191 of record NC_134497.1, on the reverse strand, counting down.
CCTCTCTCTCTCTCTCTCTCTCTCACCCTCTCTCCCTCTCTCTCTCACCCTCTCTCCCTCTCTCTCTCACCTCTCTCTCTCTCTCTCTCACCCTCTCTCTCTCTCTCTATCTCT
>NC_134497.1:38247164-38284664 GCF_040206685.1 Ascaphus truei | reverse complement strand
AGCCCGGTCACTTAGCCGCTCATCACTGGGTTGTCACCCGAAGGAAGTCCCTGGACACCACTCCTAGTCAGGGCCCTAGAAGCTGTCCTTGCTCTTCTCGTACTCCCTGGTGGAGTAAAAGGAATTGTCTCCCACACCACTCCCAGAGGAAGGGCCTGAAAGTATCCTATTCTCTAACGTCGTTGCGTGAGAACACGTCTGCTGTCACTCGAATCGATTCACCTCCGGAGGCTTTAAACCCACTCTTAAAGCGCTGATATCTGGAAAAACAAAATGGCGGACGAGCTCGGGAGAGGGCAGTAATTGAGTCAGACAACCAGTGAAGCTTTGTCAAAAACTGTTCTCTCATTTATTAAAGGGTTTACAGTCAGTTTATATAGCCATCTTGAACATAGAAAAAACACAGATATGAGTAATATACTTCCCCTTTAATTCATAGTCTGTCTACCTCAGCAAATGACAGTTAGACAGTTTACGATCTGGGAAGTGGCCTGAGTACCAAGTTTGGAGGCAGTTGAAGGAAATGTCATTCTCCAGGACAGTATATTGTGTAAGACATTCTAGAAAGTCATGCTCAGCATGGCTGGCGACATTTCCTGTTTCTTCAGAGCTAAATAAGTCTGAACAAACACAGTTCATTTTGGCATTATCTGGGTGAGAGGTCACTTTCTCACATCTGACTTGAACAGACAATTACGTATGACATTTGGCATTTAGTTAGTTTCTGAGATCTAAAATGTTAGTACATAATGGTTATAGAAAAATGGTTATATAGCAAACAAAATGGAGTCCCCCCCTTGATATACACATTATCAATTCCTCCTTTTGTCATCACAATGACAACGATCTAGGATATCGGGGTCTCGTACTGGATTTGAATATTATCATAATCCACTAACTGTATCTGGACTCTAGTAGTAATAGGTCTAGAGTCATGGATCATATTTGGGAAACTATGAATGGGGGCATTAACGTTCAGTGATGCATATGTGTGATCAACTGACTTACCAAAAGGCATAATCATTTTACATAAAGATAAACACATTAATTTGCAACATGAAATAATAACAACTAATACTACAAATATGCAAACGATAAATATCAGTCCCATAACAATTCTCTTTCCCTCATTTTGTCATGGGTCCATAACCTAACAACTACTATATTGTTTTTGATATTGTTGATATACCTTGTCGTACTGAAGTAGTAGTGCAGGATTTGGGGTTCCGAAGAAAATAAAAATATATATATGGCCACAGGAGTTCTTGTTTGTAGAGAGATATATATCGGTGTGGCTGGTATAATATCTTTTCTGTTTACCAGGTTGACTATTACTACAAAACCTATTACCAATTTCTAAATTACTATTCACACTGCTCTTCTGTAACTACTAGCACATTATGGCGGCTAAAATTTGTGAAAATTGGTGGGGGCTAATTTCTACCGGGAGCGATTGCACAAATATCCATCTTGCACGCATCTTTCATACTGCATTTATTCAGAATGGCAAAACAGCAGAATGGCTGCTATGGTAAAAAATGGCTGACTTATGATCCTTTCCTTGTGGCTGACACACGCCTCTGGGTGACCTCCCACTTTCCTCATAGCCTCATATCCAATCTTCTTAGTCCCCTCTTATTCTTTAGAGACAGTCTATTTAAAGAACAGTTAACCATTGCATAGTCCTACTGGACCAGGAGATTGTCCAATTGTGCCTTGTCATTCTTTTTCGGCCATTATATCGGCACAGTTGATTTCTTCTCGGTCTGTTCTTCTGGGGGACTGCTGAGATCACCGAAAAGAGGCATAGCGTCGGTGGGGGTGCAACGCACTTCTGGATCAAAGTTTACTGCATATGACACATACATAGAGAGTGATGAGTAGGACAGACACACACACAAAAGCATCCAATAGCTTCGCTTCCAGAGAACTAATCCAACCACCAAGTCCCAACAAATCCCATCCGTCATCTCTACCTTTAAACACTGGACTATTTTCCCCAAATAACATGACCTGTTCTAGTTGCAGGGTAATATTCTATCTGTCCTCCTATCACAGAGTCAATAACTTCCCTAGGGCAAACTCGTATTTCTACACCCTTCGTAACCAATTTCTTATAGATGGTTCTACAAATGTCTTATTTCATATTGTCTTTTTATCCAGGGGTTAAATATAACACTCATTTTTCCTGGGGTGCAACGTATTGAATATAGATAGTACATTGGGTTATATTATATATAAAATATGGGCTTTGTTTACTAGGATTCCATTGTGTGACAAAAGGTGTGCATATATGCTATACACAAATCAATAAAAACAAAATAACAATTACTAAACAAAATATACCTGTTCCTACACTATCGTCTTTGTGTGCACACTATTTACACAAACCTAATAGACTATACATTTATAATTAAAATAACAAAACCTGTAAAGAAAAAAGATTATTAAAAAGTTCAAAGTTCATATGTTGAGGCCTGGAATTTTGGCTGTGTCTCTAGGCTTTTCCACTTTGGATACGGTGTAGATTGAAGCAACTGTGGGTGGTGCTGGGATAAGTTTCATATGCGTAACGTGGATCCAAAAAGAGACCTCTGCCATTTTATTTGCTGTAATGGTGATGAGTAGTACTTTTTTTTTTTTTTTTCCAAATAGTTTTATTAGGCATTGGTACAACAGGTGATTTACAGTTTAATTACATCGCCTAATACATAAACATTTTAACTTTTTCTGGGGTAAAGAAGGGGTCACCCTAGGTGACCCTGAAAAGGAGGTCCTCTAAGAGAGAGGACAGAGGGATCAAGGGGAGTGGGTAGGGGGGGGGAGGGAGAACTTCACAGCCTGGGGGCCCTATCTTTGTGGTACTTGGACCTACTAGGTCAGCATTGGGGAACGGAAGGGGTTGGTTTGCTCTTAATACTAGCTTTCTGTCTGTCAGGGCCTTCGTCTGTTGAAGAACCACCAGGGTTCCCATATCTTATCAAAGGCGATGAGCCTTTGCCTCAGCATTGCCGTCAACTTCTCCATTATCATTACTTCGCTGATCCTTTTTTTAATGGATTTTTTAGATGGTGTGGATTGTCTCTTCCAGGATGCCGCGATCTCACATCTGGCCGCAGTTAGAATGTGGGAGATTAATTTCCTAGTTGTCCGGGCAATACCTGGTATTGGCCTGGCAAGTAGGAAGGTCAGCGGTTCTATAGGTAGATCTAGGTCTGTGACCTCTTTTATTAAATTTTGAACCTTAGTCCAATACTTTTCAATTTCTGGGCAGGTCCACCAGATGTGGGCCATGTCCCCTCTATGTCCGCAGCCTCTCCAACACAGATCTGATGCCAGGGGGTATATCTGGTTCAACCTCGCTGGAGTGAGGTACCAGTGGTAGAGAATTTTATAAATATTCTCCTTCGTAACAGTGCATAGGGACGTTCCTGAGGCTGCTAGCCAAATTTCCTCCCAAATGTTCCCTTTCTATTATGATGTTCAGGTCGGCAGCCCATTTGAGCATATAGTCGTGCTCTTGGATGGTTTTTGGGTTATACAAAATGGTATATATACTAGAAATTAATCCCCTTTGGTATGTGTTTGCTTGACACAATCGTTCGAATTTTGTAAGGGAGGGGAATTCTGGGGATGGGCATATCTTTTGGGCAAAATGTCGGATTTGTAAGTATTTAAATGTATCCAATTCCCTGATTTTATATTTGGCTTTGACTTCTTGAAAGCTCAGGAACGTGTCAAATCTCAGGAGGTCCGCGATCGTCCCGACCCCCCCCTCTTTAAGTCGGTCGTATAGTTTAGATCCGCAACCCGGTGGAAACTTTGGGTTGTTGGATAAGGGCGTGAGTTGAGGGCTAGCCGAGCACAGCCCGAATCTGGTCTTGCTTTTTGACCATACATCCCATGTGAACAGGGACGCTTGTAGTTTTAAGTTATGCATCTGCTTATCTCCTTTATCCAAACTCCATAGGCAGGCCTGCAGAGAAGGCATTCTGGCATATTTAGATTCAATATCGATCCAGCAGTGTTTGGCTGGGTCAGCATTCCACATGACAGCTTGTTTCAATTGTGCTGCTATGTAATATTTGTGTATATCTGGGACTGCCATACCCCCTCTACTCTTTGGTGCCAACAGGACCGATCTTGCAACCCTGGGTCTTTTGTCCTGCCAAATGAAATTAAACATTCTGTTTTGTATGCTCTTTAGATCAGCGCCAGGCACCTGGATCGGGAGTGTCTGGAAATAGTACAAAATTCTAGGGAGAATATTCATCTTAACTGAGACCATTCTCCCAATCCATGATATCTGGAAACCTTGCCACTGTTCCAAATCTTTTTTAATTGTTGCCCATAACGCTGGGTAGTTGTCTTGATATAGAGCATTGTAGTGTCTTGATATATTTACTCCCAAATATTTAATATATGCAGGACACCACCGGTAATTGAAATTCAGTTTGAGTAGTTTCACTTCCACGTCAGGTAGGCTAATATTTAAAGCCTCTGACTTTCCGCTGTTTATTTTATATCCAGACACTTTACCAAAGTCCGATAGTTCTCTTTGAAGGTTCGGAAGAGAAGTTTGGGGTCTGGACAGGGTCAGAATGATGTCGTCGGCGAATAGAGATATTTTAAAATTTGTTTCTCCAATCTCGACACCCTGTATATTTATATTATTTCGAATTTTAGTTGCGAGTGGTTCGATCGTGAGGGCGAAAAGAAGAGGAGATAGGGGACAACCCTGCCTTGTGCCATTTTTAATTTGAAATCTCTCGCCCGTTCCCCCTGGGAGTTTAACCGCAGCGGAAGGGTTCTGGTAGAGAGCCCGGATTCCATCCAGGAACTTATCTTTGAAACCAAATTTTTCCAAGGTCTTATCTAGGAATAACCAGTCTATCCTATCGAATGCCTTCTCTGCATCTAGGCTCAGTAGCATGGCCCTTGTTTTGGATATGTGAATATGGTCGACTATGTTTATTAATTTACGTGTATTATCTGCTGCTTGTCGTCCTGAGACAAATCCAACTTGGTCTGGGTGGATGAGTCTGGGTAGTATGGGGTTTAGCCTGTTCGCGAGTATCTTACTATACAGTTTTAAGTCGTTATTCAGAAGGGATATGGGCCTATAACTTCCACACTGGGTCGGGTCTTTCCCCTCCTTATGGATTATAGCTAAATTAGCTGAGGACATTGAGTTTGGTATTGGGTTCCCATCCATAAAGGAATTGAACAGGTTCAGAAGGTGGGGTGTCAGTATAGGTAGAAATTTCTTATAGTAGAGATTTGTGTAGCCGTCAGGTCCCGGCGCTTTGGAGGATTTGGACGCTTTTACCGCCGCTGACAATTCTTCCACTGTTATTTTACCATTTAGCCTTTCATTCTCCTCCTCTGTCAGGGAGGGAAGATTACAATCGGTAAGGTAATTTATTATTGATGCTTCTGCGGTTAACTTTGGAATAGCGGAGTCAGATCTCAGATTGTATAGTTTGGTGTAAAATTTGGTGAATTCCTCCGCTATTTTTTTCTCATTATAGATTATCTCACCAGACCCATTCTTGATCACCGTAATCTGTGATCTATTTTGTACGCCTCTTAACTTGCTAGCAAGAAGTCTATCGGCTTTGTTCCCCTTGTCGTAATACCTCTGACCCGTCCATTTTAGGGCTTTTTCTACGTTTTCTAATTGTATTTCTTTTAATTTGGTTCTGGTGGCTGTCAGTAATTTGTAAATTCTCCTGGACGGGTTCAGTTTGTGTTGCTGCTCTAGTTGTATGATCTTATCCGTGAGCTCTTTGGTTAGTTTTACTTTGACTTTCTTCCTATATGATGCTATCGAGATAAGTTGGCCTCTAATAGCCGCTTTGTGGGCTTCCCACAGGATAGCTGGGGAGTCTACCGTGCCTAGGTTTAGTCTAAAGTAATTCTTGAGGGCTCTTTTGACTTCTTTTTCTGTCTCTTTATTATTTAGGAGAGAATCGTTTAGTCTCCAATTATATGTGTATGTTTTTATAAATGGGGCCGTGAGAAATAAAGAAATTGGTGCGTGGTCTGACCAAGTGATTGGACCTATGTCTGTGTTGGTTGTTGCCTCTAGTACATTCCTGGTGGCAAGAAAACAGTCAATCCGAGAATAGGTCTGGTGAGGGGCCGAGAAAAAAGTGTAGTCTCTTTGTCCCTGGTGTTGTGCTCTCCAAATATCTACTAGGGAGAAATCCTTTATAATGTCTCTGAAATTTTTCCCCAATCTTATTGCTTGGGGCGGGGGTGGCCGACCCAGTGTGGTCGATTTGTCCTCTGTCGGGTTGAGTACCATATTTAAGTCACCTCCTATTAACAAAGAGGACAGATAGTCCGGGTCAATCTCTTCTAATACTTTTCTTAGGAAGTTCGTCTGATTTTCGTTGGGGGCGTAGAGGTTGATCAGGGCGATCGCGGACCCCGCCAGAGATCCATACACTACCACGAATCTACCCTCTGGGTCTGTTGTGACTTTTGTTAAATTGAAGGGGGTGCCTTGTCTAATCAATATAGCAACTCCCCTTTTTTTACTACTAAATGATGAGTAGTAACTCATAGGATACGTATTTTGAAATGTTTTAGGCGGCTCCTGCGCCGTGAAATGCGTCTCCTGGAGAAAGACAATATCACCATTGAGCTTTTTTAATTCTTGAAGGGCTAGCCTTCTTTTCTTATTATTCTGTAGTCCCTTTACATTGAGAGATACTAGTTTAATTGGTCCTTGTTTGGCCATTGTCACCCTTCTCTATCTCAACTTTTTAGATCCTGCTAATCCTTACAAGGACCAGTGGCTATATGCGTAACTAGATGGTACTCTCTTTTTTTGTGGGCCTTGGTTAACCAGGGTGTGAGGGAGGGGGGGAGGGAGGGGGGACCTGCTGGGATAGTTTCAGCAGGTAACAAAAAGTGAAGAAAATAGACCTTGTTCTGGTCTTAATGGAACAAGATCGACTTAACGGGCAGTCGGTTTGTCGGGTAAAGCACCCTTATGGGGTGGGTCCGGTGGCGATAACCGACCGGAGTGGGCGAGGAAGGGACCCTATAGATCCGTGTATTACCCGCTATTCCCTCTTGTTTTCCCCTATGATGAGGGGGGAGTCATGGGAATGAGACTTGCCTCTATTTAGTGGGGAGGGGTAAGGGGTGGTCGGTGCTAATTTGGGGGATATGTGGAGAGGGAAAGTTGGTCGTCAGGTGTTGGGGTCTAACATCTGCTTTAATCTTTTCATTTTGGTTGCCTCTACTCAATCTTGAAAGGGCCTCCTGACTTTGAGTATCCTTTCTGTTTATTATAGGTTAGACTAGGTTAGCGGGGTGTTATTTTTATTCCCCTTATTTGGAGTTGTACTCCTGGATGGTTCTGTATCTGGGGGGGGGAGGGGGAGGAGGAGGGCGTGTGGGAGGGGGAGGCGGGAAGGGGGAAAGGAAGGGGCGGGAAGGGGGAAAGGAAGGGGGGGGAAGGGGGGAGGAAGGGGAGAGGATGGGCGGGGAAAAGGGAATGGGGGGGGGGGGGAAAGGTGGGGAGTATCAAAGTGTAGCAGGGGTTACAGGAAGGTGGTATTTACACCATGAAGTCATCATGTTTCCTATAAACTATCTGGCAATATGTCATTACATTAATCACTGCCTTGTGGGGGGGGGCAACATTCAGTGGGAGGTCCGAGTGTCTCTGGTAACTATGGGAATCTTGGGGTTAACAATAACCTTAACTGGGGGTGGAGGTAAGGAGGGGGAGGGGAGGTGAGGGGAAGGGGGGAAAGGGGGAAGAGGGGGGGGGAGAGGGAGAAGAGGGGAGAGGGAGAAGAGGGGGGGGGGAGGGTAGGCAGGGGGAAACTTATAGGTATACAGAGGTGCAATATGTACATTTAGACATCTTTTGTTTTAAGTGGTTTATACAATCATTTGCTTTTTCGTCGAATACCTCCTCATATAGATATACAGTCTACATTCTCTGATTAAAATTTCTTTGCCACCTTTGGATATCCTGGTTTATACACTCGAGTAAGCAAGGGGCAATGGGGAGGGAGGGACTATGGGAGAGGGGGGGAGGGGGGGGTGGAAGGGGGGGTGGAAGGGGGAGGGGGGGGGAGGGGTGGGAGGGGGGAGGGGGGGTGGGAGGGGGAGGTGGGGGGGTTGGAGGGTGGGAGGGGGGAGGGGGGGGTGGGAGGGTGGGAAGGGGGGGGTGGGAGGGTGGGGAGGGGGGGAGGGGTGGAAGGGGAGGGGGGAAGGGGGGAGGGGAGCATGTGTATGTCAGTGGGGAGCACAAAAGGTTAGGAATAAGCTTCTGAGCACTTTTGTTTTATATTGATTATGCAACCTTATTTCTTCCTCATTTCTCCAACCCTATCTATGGCAGTTCATATCATTAGGTTCAGAGTTTCACAATATGCTGTCCACATTCTTAGTATGCCCATTGAGAGTGTCACTAGGTGGAGAAGGGAGAAAATGACACGGGGGGTAAGGGAGCTTGGAAGGGGGGAAACGCTGGGGAGGAGGGGGAGGGGGAACGCTGAGGAGGGGGAGGGGGAACGCTGGGGAGGAAGGGGGGGGGGGAACGCTGGGGAGGAAAGGGGGGGGGGAACGCTGGGGAGGAAGGGGGGGAAAGGGTGGGGGAAGAGGGAGGCAAAGGAGGGGGGGAGGCAGGGAGGGGGGTCTAGGGAATGGGGGGCTGGGATAAGGAGAGGGGCAGGTTATCTAGGTAAATGGCCGCAATGCAGGGGGGGGTGGGTGTTAATCCTTTTCCCCTCTGGAGCCTCAGTCTATATAGCTATTAAAGTGTTACCGTTAACTTGTAAGTAAATTGACTAACATCACACATATTCTAACTATGTACAACTTAAACTTTTATATCACAGACCCTTCTGGAGCAGGTCTTTCCTCGGAAACCAGGGGAGGTGTTCAAAACTCGGGGGAGAGGCAACTGCCTCAAATCACCCCTGGGACCTTGTATAGTCCCTGTCCGGTAGACCCCTTCCTGGTCGGAGGGTTGCTTCGTTCCGTCTGGAGGGGGTCCTCCGCCACCTCTTTGCCTGGGGAAAGCAGAATCCAGGCCGTGTCACGTGGGGATGGTGTAGCCTCGCGAGACTCCGCTCTTGATCCGGCGTTGAAGGTAGTCGATGTCTCCTCTTCCCGCTTGCGTGGCCAGTCGGGACCGGTCTGGGTGAGTACCATTAAAAGGCTCTTCCTTCGGAGGGGGGCTTACAAGGGGCTGGTGAGGTCTTTGTTCCAGCCGCGGGTGGGATCTCGCCTCGGCGGGCTGCTGCAATCTTCTGGTTGCTCCTGCTCGTCTGGGGCTCTGCATCGCGGCTGAGTTATCTTGATTTTGGTTGCCTTTGCTCCGCTAGACGCTCAGAGGCTCTCGTCGGGGGGTCTTCAGGCTCCTGTCTCTGAGGGCCGCGTTCCTCCACGGGCCAGGATGCAGGGGGGGTCAGTCCCAGAGCTCGCACTACCTGGGGTATATCTTCCGGGTATCGGGTGACAAAGTATTTCCCTTTATGCGGTATTACCAATCTGAAGGGAAACCCCCATTTATACTTTATTCCCTTTTCTCTTAGTAAGAGAGTCAGTGGCTTCAGATCTTTGCGGCGGTCGATCGTTTTCTTAGACAGGTCACTGTAGACTTGTATGGGTTCGTCTCTGAAGCAGATCGAGTCCTTCTCCCGGCAGGCTCTAGTTATCTTCTCCTTAGTCGAGTAACTGTGCATTCGGACGACCACATCCCTTCTCCGGCTGGGGTCATCCGATCGCGGGCCCAGCGCGCGGTGGGCTCTATCGATCTCAAGGTCTCTTTCCTCCAGATCCTTGCAGACTGTGGTGAAGAAGTCTCTGAGGTAATCTCTGAGTTGGCCCGGGAGAACCGCTTCCGGGACCCCTCTTATTCTGAGGTTTTGGCGGCGGTCGCGGTTCTCCTGATCCTCGATGTCATCTTGTAGGGCGCGCACCTCTGCTCCTAGCCGATTAATTTCTTTGTCCGCGGCCTCTTGATGTTTGAGGGCCTCCTCTAATTTGGTCTCCAGTGCTACGGTTCTTTTTGTTAGGCCTTGTATGTCCTGTTTTAATTCGTCCACCGCTTCACGCAGGTTGGACTGTAGGGATCGATAAAGTTTATTATGTAGCTCTTCTAAGAAGGCCTTTGTTATTCCTTCCTCCGTGGGCGGCATTTCTTGCTGCCGGTCCCGCTCCGTTGCCGGTGACTTTGCCCCACGTGCGCCAGGCGGGGAGGCGCCATCTTGTTTTTTGGAGCCCGAGTCGGAGCTCTGCTTCGCCGGGGGGAAATACTTTGTAACACCCTGCCCGGGCTGGGTTTTTGTTTTATGGGACATGCCTGAGTGGTTAGAGGTTTGCCTCATATATTTTGCGGTCGGGAAAGTCGGGGTAAATCTATATTTAATTTGTTTGCAGCGTTAGGGTCTCAGGAGCTCTCCTCTTACCCCTCCGTCTCGGTCGACGTCATCGACACGCCCCCGATGAGTAGTACTTTTAATAGTAGTAGTAGGGCCTTTTCATCTGGGATGAAGAACGTTCTTGCGTAGGAAATGCTTGACCATTAACCCATCTCTCGTAGGTGCACTTTCAACTTTGACATGTGCCTAGAGAGACTCAAAAATATATTAGTTGCATACAATACTTACTAATTGTTTTACTAAACAGTCACTGTGGTCTTGACTTTGCTACAATCTAAATTCATTAAAATTGGTGCCTCAGCTATTGCCAAACCAAAAGAAAAAATGGCTAAGATAATTCTGAATAGAACTCCAAACTAATCACTTGTAATATAATTTCTTTGAAAAGTGCCGAGCACACTGCCAACCTTAAAAGGCACTCAGCATTATTCTTAAAAATAAATAAATAATAATTTCAGATTTCGTTCATCCCGGGCACTAAGCCATCTAACTTCTGGGCATAGACAGCTATATGATAAACAGCAATAATACCCCTCCTTTGTTCACATTATTTTTTTATATGTGAACAATATTACAGAAAGGATAACAGCATTCAAAACATAACTAACTATTGTTGCTCGATCTGTAGCTAAACTAACTTGAATCCTTTGGGTATAAAATTTGCATTAAAAACCCTGAAAACACTACTGAATATAAATATAATCAGCTATTGTCTTCTGACAGAAACATCCTGTAATATAAAAAATTATAGACACAGATTTAAAAACTTTTTTTTTTTTTTTTTTTCCGGATTGGAACAAGCTTGAAATAACTTTCTGGGCATCCTGCCAAAACCTTGGAACAAAACAGATAAGAAAAAAAAACTGTTAATTACATTGCAATATAATTTGGGACATCTTAAAAATGCAGCTCCTTACACGGCCTGATTACAGAATAAAATGTGACACACAAAAGAAACAAAAATAATACAACAAAAATTATCAAGACAAGGCAATGCAAAACTGTTTGATCCTGCCCGCAAACTATATTAATAAAACAGTTAAACCTAATTTGTAGCTACAGAGCTTCGGTTAACTTTTGTGTCTCAAATGTATCTCCGCACATTTTTTTCAACTGGAGAAGGGGGGCTGTCTGGGCTGCTATTCTGATTCTCTCTCTCCCTCTCTCTCTCTTGACATGGAAATAGAGAAGTTGGAAAAGGATGTCTTTCTGGTTTTAAGAAATCATCGTCTGGCCAGAACGAATAAATCCTCAAAATATACCAGTGACCGGGCTGAATTATAATATTTTTTTTCTTTTTCTCACATTTGCCCATTCTTTGTCCTTCTCTCAATAACCAGTCAAACTCTCCCTTTCCCATTATTGATTAGTTTGTGTTATAGTGGGGGTGTTTCTCACCTTTAAAATTTAAACTTAACATGAGCAATTAATTATGTTCTTATTTCAGAAACACTTGCAAGTACCTAGATAATAATTGTATATATACAATAAACCGACATTCATATTATTCAATGCACATAAAACTTTCACATAGTTAGGATTCACTCAGATTATACAAGCACACAGGGATTACTCAATCAAACTTTTTACCATATTTATAAAATTTAATAAAACATTCTGGGGAAAAACTAATTTTCCTACCTTGAATTTACACACAAAACATATTTTCCACTAAGATTTACAATACTTGAGATTCTCAATACCGGCGGGAAAGACCCGTCTGAATTTAGACAAAAATATTCTACTAAAAAAATTCTCTGGTTTTCTTCTTAGGGGCTGGTTTGCAATTACTGGCAAAATATTATGTCTCTTTACAATTATAGCACTTCCTGTCCTTTCTTTTCCTTTGCTTTCTTAGCTTCCCTGCTCTTTTTTTTTTTTTATTCTCTACCACAGTAGCAATGTCTGACAATCTTTTATGCTTCCAACCAATACACTTCCTCTACTCTCGACCCAATTTCTGCATGTAAACCTTTCAACAAAAAAAAAACTGCCACTATTAATGGTCTTGTGCTCATCTCTACTTCCTCAATTCTTCCATATGCCTAAATTATCTCCAATAATCAATCGGCAAATATACTTGCTGTTTCCTCTTTATTCACTTACGTTATGTTAAATATAAATACAGCAGTTCTAACACATTTTTTTTCCCCCTCTTTTTTTAGCGTTGTTTGACAGACCTGCATAAAACTGTGCCACAGTGTCAGTATCTGATTCTGATAAATCCTGTGACTTTTCCCTGTCCCGTGAACGGTCCCCGACAGGGGTTCATTCCTGCCTAGAGTCCGTCTCTTCCCCATCCGTACTGATCTGCCTGGCAGGCATATCAATAGGGAGTGGTCTAGGGAGCCTATTGCTTCGGGTTCCCCATGAAGCCATAAGAACTTCTTTATCGGAGACTGCCTCAGAGCCTGTGACCTAGGAAAGGTTAAGGGCTCAGGGTTTTTTTAGAACAGGGATACTGGGGTAAATTGGGGCTACCTATGGAAATGGTAATTGTCCCGATGCCATAGGGGCAGGGGGCAAATATGCATTTTGAGTTATATATATAAAAAAAAATTCAGTTGGCAGCACTTAAAAGATGAAATTTTGACACAGGCTGCAGCACATTCCTTATCAGTTTTAACACATTTCTTATTGTTATTGTTAATCTTGTACTTTATTTTTGTCAGGCTCACTTCCAGACAATATTTTACTTTATTACCCATAATTAGCTTATAAAGAAAACGTATCTTAATGCAATATAACCTTATCTAAATATACTGATATAGGGTCCCAAAAGACAGTCAAGTATACAGACAGAACTTTATAATTTAACCCCCTGTTTTACAGCGGGGACTTAAACATCTGCTTTGTAGACAGGATTCTATACCTGCTACTTGCCCATTATACAGACAGGACTCTTTTACCTTCTGTTTTGTTTAATGATCATTATCAGACCTCGGGATCTGGCTGAAACCATAGCCATTCAGGATCTCCACCCAAACATACGGCCTTTTATCATTGTCATGCGAAATGGGGCAAAACTACCTTCCCTCGGGAAAGGGTTGGAAGATTGCATTTTCTCAGACCAGCCAGCCATATTATCCACAAAGGGAATTGTGTAAAAATCTGACGTACATGCACTTACAAAATCTTTAGGTGTTTCTATGTCAGGGTTATATTCTCTGTCAATGATAAGTGTAACAGTCGGTTTCTGCCTAGATGTCTTACACGCTGTGTCAACAACTTTCTCGCTCTTTTTTACAATCATTTGTTCCCTTAGGGCCACTTTTGCTATTTGCGCTTCCCATCATTTAGACAATATAATACACACTTGATTAAAATAACCAAAATCAAGCAAGCACCGCACTGTAAAAATATATGAGCAATACAGCTTAACCTTATGCACTTATATACTTATCACTTATGCAGTTATATATCTTATATATCTTATCTTATATATATATATATATAAAACATGCACATGCACAATAATACAGTAATCCCTTAAAAATCCCTTACAATCCTCCTCCCCCCTTTAAAAAAAATTACACTTTTTCCACAGACACTTTAAGAGTATTTCAAGCAGATAAACACATATATCGCTTTTTTTTCCCTTTCCTTTCTCTCAGCAGGGACTATAACCCTGTGTATATAACTCAGTCAATGATTCATCTAATCCTGACTTCACCTTGAGTCCCTTACTCAAGTGTCTCTATATTTTTCCTTAACCTTGAATCATTCGGTGCAGAGGTAACTCTAAAAACTTCTAAACCTTAAAACCTTTATGGGCTCTTTGGGCAAGGAGACACAGACGGATAATATACAGATAAAATGTATATCTTGTACGCTTACCCACTGTGGCTTCTGTCCCAAATCTGACACCATCTGAAAGTATCCTATTCTCTAACATCGCTGCGTGAGAACACGTCTGCTGTCACTCGAATCGATTCACCTCCGGAGGCTTTAAACCAACTCTTAAAGCACTGATATCTGGAAAAACAAAATGGCGGACGAGGTCGGGAGAGGGCAGTAATTGAGTCAGACAACCAGTGAAGCTTTGTCAAAAACTGTTGTCTCATTTATTAAAGGGTTTACAGTCAGTTTATATAGCCATCTTGAACATAGAAAAAACACAGATATGAGTAATATACTTCCCCTTTAATTCATAGTCTGTCTATGTCAGCAAATGACAGTTAGACAGTTTACGTTCTGGGAAGTGGCCTGAGTACCAAGTTTGGAGGCAGTTGAAGGAAATGTCATTCTCCAGGACAGTATATTGTGTAAGACATTCTAGAAAGTCATGCTCAGCATGGCTGGCGACATTTCCTGTTTCTTCAGAGCTAAATAAGTCTGAACAAACACAGTTCATTTTGGCATTATCTGGGTGAGAGGTCACTTTCTCACATCTGACTTGAACAGACAATTACGTATGACATTTGGCATTTAGTTAGTTTCTGAGATCTAAAATGTTAGTACATAATGGTTATAGAAAAATGGTTATACTGTATAGCAAACAAAATGGAGTCCCCCCTTGATATACACATTATCAGGGCCACAAAGCTTGCCAGAGCCCTGGCAGCTTGCAGGGACCGACTATCCTCTCTCAGGGTGCAGAGGAACTGCTAAATTCAGGAAATGCTATGCAATAAGTAACTCCAATAGGCACCACCCGTGTGTCACTATAATTGGACCTGATGACACTATCTTCACTGCCTTACTGCACAGCATAGATGTGTGTGGGGAAACCCCATGATAACTCCTGGCAAACCTGCCCTTACCAGGGATTATTGCACAGGAGGAGAAAGAACTATAGTCCCAAAACTACCCAGGGCTACACTGGTTTCATTCCTACCTCTCAGGTAGATCCCAACATGTGTCTATCTCAGGCTCTAACTCCAACCCCTTGGATATCACCTGCGGTCTCCCGCAAGGCTCTCTTCTGGGGCCCTATTCTTCTCAATGTTCATCAATGATCTTCCTACAGCTTGTAAGGGAGCTTCAATACATATGTATGCAGATGACACAATCTGATATGCACACAGACCTCGCCTCGCCCATGAACATGTACTTCAATCTAACTTTTTGAGACTTGATAATTGGATTTCCCAAAGCAAACTGTTTTTAAACATTAACAAGACTGTAATAATGGTATTTGGGGCCAAGGCTAGATAAGAACCAATGCTAATACCATCCTAGCTAATACCATATTTGGGTATATGGTCTGACTCCCGTTTAAAATTTGGGATGCACATTGACACCCCGACATCCAAAACCTATACCAAACTAGGTGTTCTTTATAGGAACAAATCCTCCCTACGTCTGCTGATCATAAGGTGTATCGCACAGCAGATGCTAATGCAAATGATAAACTATGGGGACATAGTATACAGCTCGGCACCCCAAATCCACCTTAGCAAACCTGATACCCTCTACAATTCAATATCCTGTTTTGTTCTCCAGTGGAACTACAACCAGGGTTGCCAGGTGTCCATTTTTTAACCGGACAGGCCGGTAATTCCGATGCCTGTCCGGTATAAAATCGGAGGTAATACCGGACACGTGTCCGGTATTACCATTTTTTGCGGTGGAGAGCTGGCAGCGCGAGGGCGGAGGGCTGGAAGTGCTGAGACTGGAGGCGGGGGCAGACAGTGGCCGGGCAGGAGCAAAGTGTGAGTGTCTGTGCAGCCTGTCCCAGATTGGAGGAGCAGAGAGCAAATCAGAGGACAGCGAGGGCAGAGTCCACACCCCGGCAGATCTGAGAAGTCTGTGTCCTTCCTGGCAATAAGGTAAGGACACAATTTGGGGAATGGGGGAGCCAGGATGAGGTGAGATGATGGGGGTCCAGGATGAGGTGATGGGGGAGCCAGGGTTGCTGAGGTGATGGGCGAGCCAGGGTTGGTGAGGTGATGGGGGAGCCAGGGTGAGGTGATGGGGGAGCCAGGGTGAGGTGGTGGGGGAGCCAGGGTGAGGTGGTGGGGGAGCCATGGTGAGGTGATGGGGGGCCAGTGTGAGGTGATGGGGGGGGCAAGGTGAGCTAATTGGGGGGCAAGGTTGAGGTGATGGGGGCACTCATGAATGTGGGCATAGGTATACAAACCACCACACCGCTTGATAAGTACTATAGGTAGCATTATTGTATGCTTCACTCCTCAGGCTTATCATAGCCAAAACAGATGGCGAACAGAGTCACCTAGATTCCTATTAGCACGCACTCAGATAGGAACCCCGCCAAGGTGTATCATAGGTTTTTGATACACACCTTTGGTTGCTTCTGGAGTTTGTCATCTTTGTGGCTTACAGATGTGCTATATACTTCTTAGGATTCTGTACTTAGCGGTCGAGCCCACTCATTAATGTTGGTACAGGTATACACACTACCACACCGCATGATAAGTACTATAGATAGCTGTAGGAGACGTGTTCAGAGGTACGCAATGGAGACTGTTTTTAAGGTGAAATTAAAATTAGGCTTTATTGTGCCTGTCGCTTTAACACAGCAAAACATATGAAAATAATCCAAACAAAAAATCTATCTCTGCTTTGGAGACTATCTACACATGAAGCTCAGCCCTCTCTGACTGGGTTGGTTAGCTAAGCTATTTACCAGCCCCAAAATATAAACATATATACAGATATAACAGTTCCAAAAGAAAGTCTTATCTGTTCTCCTGAAGCTGTAGGGGAAGTCCTCTCTGCTCTCCTGGGTAAGCACCTTTGTGTGCTACAGCAATGTCTGTCCAAGTATTGAGGTCGGGTCCCCCCTTGTCTTGCTATCAGCATACAGTCCAGTCCTTCTGCAGCTCAAGACAGCCGTTCCTCTGGTCAGTCCCCCCCCCCCCCCAATTGAGAGACTCAGGAATCTCTGCTATGTCTCCTAGTTCAGCTCAGATGTGAGCTTAGGAGTCTCACTTCCTGTCTCAAAGGCAGGCTTTTTCTAACACCTCTAATCAGCCAGGTGCTGGTCAATTAACCAGCACACTGCTGGATTAAGGGCAAGTTTTCTGAACAGGGTAAATCCCCTGTTACATACCTTCCCTGTTTGTGGGAAGCTCAGGCTTGCCACGGCCAAAGCCCATCCTTCCACTCTCACTCGAGATACCTCTGTGACTTGAATGAGAGCAGATGGAGGAGAACCCTCAGTACTGCTGGGATTGGAGACCTTCCTCCAGTTTAGTAGTGTCTCCTCCAGAAGGTGTTTGAGTTTAGCAGTCCTCAGTCGCTCAAGGAGGACTTTTCCCAAGTACAGTCTTTCTACTGACCATGTGGTCCTGAGCTTTCCCCTGTGTCGGGCACTCCTCTTTTTGTAGGCAGACTGTATGGCGCCTATGCAAATCGCTCTCTCTCGCCATCCTTCCCATGTGCTCCACTTTAGCACAAAATGTCCATTTCCAAAATGTCCAGAGCGCCCTATAACAGCCATTTGAGCCCTCAGTTCTTGAAGCTGTCTTCCTGCACTTTTCCCATTCAATGTAGTCGCCATTTCAGCTTCTTTGGGATTAAGTTGCGATTCCAGCTCCATTTCCCGAGAATGTCCTATCTTTTTAGCTTCCTCAGCTAAGGATTCTTCTGGCATAGATTCTGCCGTCCTACCTCTGTTTGTTGCCTGTTGGGCGATTGCAGGTTTGGCTAGTGCTTTCTTAGGTGGCTCAAACTTCGTAATCTTGTTTTGAAGGTGAGTGGTGTCCCCAGCTCTCACTGTACACTTGTCCTCATGGGCCTTAGTTACTGTGGGATACCGATGCTTGGACAGAGCCACTACCTTTTCCCGTATTGGAGGCATCTATAAGTTAGTGGACTGCAGAGTCTCACTCTGTTTCTTGAGTGTTTCCTGCCATTCTCCTTTCAGGGTCTTTATTTCTTCCCTGTGCTTTCTCCAAGCTTGCTTCCACCTATCATTCTTTATTTTGTGGAGCACTGTGAACTTCTTCGCTTTGGCTGCAGATACTCGTCTCAGTTTCTGGACTTTTTTGCGCTCCCCCTTGTACCGAGTCACCTGGTCTCTAAGCTTAGCCTCTAGCGATGCTTTGGTGATGGTCAGGGTAGCCTTCAGTTTATCCTGCTGCTTTGCGAGGACGCACTGGGTAATCAGACGTTCCTGCAGCACTTATATTTCCTTAGCAGCCTGCAGATTTTCTTCCTGCAGAGTTCGCTGCTTCTCTTCGACATTCTTGAGGTGTGTACGCAGACCTTGCATTTGGTTCTGCAGTCGGTGCTCTGCTTCAACTTTCTCATCTTCCAACCGTTTCTTTATTTTTTCAAGCTCGTGCAGCTTTTCATTCTTTCCATTGACGTGGTTTGTCAACTCCGAATTTTCCTTTTTTAATCTTAAATTCTCTCCTTTTTCAGTCTCTGTACTATTCAGGGCCTCCTTGCAGTCCACCTTCCATTTTTGCACATCTGTTTGGAGGCGGGCTGTCTCCTGGCGTGAGACTTCCATCTCCAGGTTTAGGTTCTGAAGCTCCTTCTGAGAGACTTTGAGATCTAAGTTAAGATGTAGGATAGTTTTCTTTGAAATGTCCAGCTCTTCAGTGAGACTGTGAAGTTCCTTTCTGGAGACTTTCAGT
This sequence comes from Ascaphus truei, assembly GCF_040206685.1. Lineage (NCBI taxonomy): Eukaryota > Metazoa > Chordata > Amphibia > Anura > Ascaphidae > Ascaphus > Ascaphus truei. Next base: position 38,265,697 of record NC_134497.1, on the reverse strand, counting down.
TCTGTGCGGCAGCTGTTGATCTCATGATGTGAGGCATCCAGTGCTCTGCGGAGTGTATGAACCTCCTTCTGAGATACGTCTATGTCTGTCTGGACACTGTTGACCTCCTGTTGTGAGGCATTCAGCTCTATGCGAAAAGTGTGAACCTCTTGCTGGAAGACTGTCATCTGCTTCAGTGCCTCCTCATACTTCCGCTTCAGCTTAGCCATCATTTTATCAGATTGGCTCTGCTTTTCATCCATGGCAGAAATAGTAGCGTTTGCAGTATCTAGCTCAGTCTTGAGATCGTCCAATTCTGTCCTGGCCGAAGAGTACATTGCGAGCACATGTTCCTGTAGCTTCACGTTATTTTCCCGGAGCTGATCATAGTCACACCTGGCAACCTTCAGGGCATCCCCAGGGCTGGTCAAGGGATCGTCACTCACCGGTCCCGGCTCCGCTTCACTGGGATGGTTGGTTGAGGGTTTCTCACTATTAGCACTGGACAGACACTTCTTTGGGGTACACGACTTCTGCCTTGGGCCCTCTGGATATTCGTTCATCCGTGGGACGACTTCTCCATTTTCTCTAGGCTGCAGGGCATTTCCGCCCCCTTTTCCTCCGCAAGATCTGTTCTGTTCCTTCCACGGTAAGTGAAGAACCGCTTTTCTTTTTTTTCCTCGCCTTTTTGTTTTGGATGACACCGTCCCCTCAGGGATACTGGGGTCTCCATCTTCATTCGAAATTTTAGCAGCGTCACTGGATCCACCTGGCTTTTCTTGCAACTGTAACAGCTTACGGAAATATTCGGTGATCCACTGCTCCCGCTATTTCTCCTGCCGATCATATTTGTCATCATAGGGAGCGGTCTTTTCGGTTCGTACCGAGTTCAGGCACCCCAACCATTCTTGGGGTGTTTTGTGGGTGTGACTCGGATTGGGTTCCCCATAAGAGATGTCTTCCTCCTCATCGGACTGGAAGGGTCACTCTTCCGTGGGGTAGGGTTCATTACAGGAACGCTGCATCTTGTCCTCCATTTTGGGCTATCAGGTGTAATTTTCTTCCTGACCTCAGGAGGCGCTATTGTAGCTGTTGCCACTGTATTTGCTAGAACCCCAAATGGTTGTAGTCCTACAGGTAGGCATATTTTGCTTGTAGAGGTCGTAGCTCTCACAGGCCTCTCTGTAGACTTTTTCTTCGCTTGGGTAAGTTTTACAATATTAGCAGTACTGTGCATGCATTCACTCATCTTCTGAATAAGGCCTGAAGGGACTTTGCTCCGTGTGGTGGGGTTCTTTACACCAGGAACACATTTTCTTCCCTATTTTTACAGTCTGTATTTGACTTCAGCTGGGTGGCCATTTTAAATTCCCAGGGTCTGCAGCTCACTGCCGGACGAGAGACCGGGGGGGGCGTGGCGGGGGAGTGACATCACCCGGCAGGTTCGCCCTCATTGGCTGAACCGCCGGGAGGCGTGCCGTATCGCTCGACGCAAGTCCTGCTCTCAATTCTATTGAGAGCAGGAGCAGCTCTCACCCCAGCGCTGCGGAACCCCCTCGCAGCGGACCCGGCGCCATTGAGGGGAGGGCTCTCGTCCGTGCAGCGTCCGCACCAGCGGACGCTGTAGTAGGCAGCGGGGTCAAGGCCTTAGGCACATACAGCCTGTGTGTGATCACATACCTCCTCTTCCTACACCCCTACTGTCCTAGAGACACCATTTTGCAAGGGCAATCTGCATAACAGATCCCTAGAGATTATTGATCTAATACCACTCAAGTGTCTCATTTTATATTGGATACAGAGTACCATATGTACTCGCCATAGGATTCTATATGTGTGTCCGGACTACGATTTTAACCCCCATTATTTTAATATGTCTGATCATTAAAGATTAATTTTAAATTATACACTAATCATTCAGAATAGGGATCACAAGTGCTGATAATTGGGTTTCTTTCTTCTCTTGGTTTGTTTGCATTCAACTTACCCAATAGCACCGATTTCTATCAATATAACCTTATATTTACTCATTAGCTGTAGCGGGGTACCCCTATTATACTTTGAAATATTCCTACTTAGCAAGGTATATGGTGAACACATGTGACATGGAAATATAATCATCCAATAAGCCTATAAAACAAAAGATAGTAAAGATAGAAGTAGAAAAAAAAAAACACCTAAAAATTCTAGGTCTGAATTGAATCAACAGCAATAAGTCCCATGGTAGATAATATCAATGATTGGAGAGAGTATAATGCTCTCAAAAACATGTCTGGCATAAGAATGCTTGTATAGTGTCCAAGGTACAGATGATGAACATATCGCAAAAGATTCATATTGGGTGTGATCCACGGTAAAAGTCAGCAGCAAAAACTACATGTACAGGTATAACTCAAAGGTTAACACCAGTTGCCTGATAATGATAACCCCACAATGCAAGAGATAGTAATATATACAGTCTGGGTTGCAGGCATTTAAACTGTAACCAAAAATCTCTGTTGCTAGGTATAATGCTTGATACTTGCATGGCGACGGTTCGTCACATGGAAGAGAGGAGAGTCCATAACGGATATGTACATCTTGCAATAAGAAGCCCCCGGTTCCCTCCGCCTTCGGACCAAGCGCACAACAGTCAGAAGAGATCAGCAGAACAGAGCAGTGGCAGAAAACCAATGAGAATAACAGAGATGCAGTTGCTTGCAGGAACTCCGATGGCCGTATCGCCGTGAGGCTTCTTCCGGGAGTATGATCTGTGTAGAGCAGTTAAGCACTTTTTAAAGTGCTTCCGATTTCACGCCATACATCACGTGTTGCGTCAAATCCAATCAGGATAAGGCTGGATCGTACATTGTATTGTATGTCTTTATTTATATAGCGCCATTAGTGTACATAGCGCTTCACAGTAGTAATACATGTGGTAATCAAATAAATAACAGATAATATAAACAACAGGACATGGGAATAAGTGCTTTAGACATAAAAGTAACATTTCGGAAGAGGAGTCCCTGCCCCGAGGAGCTTACAGTCTAATTGGTAGGTAGGGAGAACGTACAGAGACAGTAGGAGGTAGTTCTGGTAAGTGCGTCTGCAGGGGGCCAAGCATTATATATCGTGTTCAGAATATCCACAGTGCTATTCATATGATTCTTTAAACAAGTGTGTCTTAAGGTGGGTCTTAAAGGAGGATAGAGAGGGTGCTAGTCGGGTACTGAGGGGAAGGGCATTCCAGAGGTGTGGGGCAGTCAGTGAAAAAGGTTTAAGGCGGGAGAGGGCTTTAGATACAAAGGGGGTAGAAAGAAGACATCCTTGAGAAGAACGCAAGAGTCTGGATGGTGCATACCGAGAAATTAGGGATGAGATGTAAGGAGGGGCAGAAGAATGTAAAGCTTTAAAAGTGAGGAGAAAAATGGAGTGTGAGATGCGGGATTTGATCGGAAGCCAGGAGAGGGATTTCATGAGGGGAGATGCTGAGACAGATCTAGGAAAGAGTAGAGTGATTCTGGCAGCAGCATTTAGGATAGATTGTAGGGGAGACAGGTGAGAGGCAGGAAGGCCGGACAGCAGGAGGTTACAGTAATCAAGACGGGAGAGAATGAGGGCCTGAGTCAGAGTTTTAGCAGTCGAACAACAGAGGAAAGGGCGTATCTTAGTTATATTGCGGAGGAAAAAGCGACAAGTTTTATAAATGTTTTGAATGTGAGGGGCGAATGTGAGAGAGGAGTCGTGTGACCCCTAGGCAGCGTTCTTGGGCTACTGGGTGAATGATTGTAGTTCCAACAGTAATGTGGAAGGAGGTAATAGGGCCAGGTTGGGAGGAAGTATGAGGAGCTCTGTTTTAGCCATGTTGAGTTTAAGGCGTCGGAGGGCCATCCAGGATGATATAGCAGAGAGACATTCAGAAACTTTGGTTTGTACAGCAGGTGTAAGGTCAGGTGTTGAAAAGTATATTTGTGTGTCGTCGGCATAGAGGTGATATTTAAACCCAAAAGATGTTATTAGGTCACCTAGAGAGAGTGTGTACAGAGAAAAGAGAAGAGGTCCCAGGACAGAGCCCTGGGGTACCCCCACAGAGAGATCAATAGAGGAGGAGGAGGTGTTAGCAGAAGAGACACTAAAAGTACGATGGGAGAGGTAGGATGAGATCCAGGATAGAGCTTTGTTCCGAATACCTAGAGTATGGAGAATGTGGAGGAGAAGAGGGTGGTCCACTGTGTCAAATGCTGCAGAGAGGTCGAGTAATATGAGCAGAGTGTAATGACCTCTGTCTTTGGCAGCATGGAGGTCGTCAGTTATTTTAGTGAGGGCTGTTTCCGTGGAGTGAGCAGTGCGGAAGCCAGATTGTAGAGGGTCTAGGAGAGAATAGGTGTTGAGAAAATGGAGCAAGCGAGAGAATACAAGACGTTCAAGGAGTTTAGAGGCAAAAGGCAGGAGGGAGACAGGTCGATAGTTAGAAAGACAGGTAGGGTCAAGCTTGCTGTTTTTGAGTAATGGTATGACTGTTGCATGTTTGAAGGAGGATGGAAAGGTTCCAGAGCAGAGGGAGGAGTTAAAAATGTGTGTAAGCGTAGGGATTATAGTAGGAGCTAGAGGTTTTAGGAGATGGGAGGGAATGGGGTCAAGAGGGCAAGTGGTAGAGGGAGAAGAGGCGATCAACATCGACACATCCTCCTCTGAGATAGTGGAAAAAGAGTCAAGGAAGGCAGGAGGAGAGTTAGGAAGAGGTGTAGGATGGGGGGAAGAAACAGAGGGGATGTTCTGCTGTATGGATTCCACCTTTTCCTTAAAATAGTCAGCAAAGTCCTGAGCGGAGATGGAGGAAGGAGAGGCAGCTGAGGGTGGTTTGAGTAGAGTATCAAAGACAGAGAACAGTCGGCGTGGGTTAGACTTGTGCATGTTGATTAGTGCAGAAAAGTAGGCTTGTTTAGCTTGCGAGAGGGCAGAGTTGAAACAGGATAGCATAAATTTGTAGTGAAGGAAGTCTGCGAGAGTGTGAGACTTCCTTCAGAGGCGTTCAGAGGAACGAGTGGAGGAACGCAGCATGCGCGTGTGGGAATTTAGCCAGGGTCTAGGGTTAGAAGGGCGAGGGCGGCAGAGAGAAAGCGGGGCATGTAGATCAAGAGACGAGGACAAGACAGAGTTGTACTTTCTGACCAGGTTGTCAGGGTCTGTAGCAGAGCTGAGAGAGGAGAGGGAGGAGCGTAAAGTGGACTCAAAGTCAGGTAAGTGAATAGAGCGCAGGTTTCTGCAGAACCGGGGGGTAGATGGAGGTGGGGAAGGGGAGAAGCGAGATAAAGAGAATGAGATGAGATGATGGTCAGAGAGAGGAAAAGGGGAAATGGAGAAATCAGAGAGAGAGAAGTTTTTAGTGAAAACCAGGTCTAAGTAGTGGCCATCCTTGTGGGTGCTGGCTGCAGTCTACTGTTGAAGGCCAAAAGAAGAGGTAAGAGAAAGAAAGCGGGAAGCCCAAGAGAGAGAGGGGTCATCAATGTGGCAATTGAAGTCCCCAAGGAGAAGAACAGGGGAGTCTGAGGAGAGAAAGAAAGAGAGCCAGGATTCAAAGTGAGAGAGAAAGGCAGAAGGGGGATGAGTAGAGGCAGGTGGGTGATAGATGGCCGCCACATGAACAGGGAGAGGAGAGAAGATCTGGACAGTGTTAGCCTCAAAGGAGGGAAAAGCAAGAGAGGGGGGAATAGGAAGGGTTCGGTAATGGCAGACAGAGGTGAGCAGGAGCCCCACGCCTCCACCCCTGCCATCAGGGCGCGGAGTGTTGGAGAAGGAAAGGCCACCATAGGAGAGGGCAGCTTCCAGAGCAGAGTCAGACTGAGTGAGCCAGGTCTCAGTTATAGCAAAGAGAAGCAGGGAGTGAGAAAGAAGTCATGTACAGAGAGGAACTTGTTAGAAAGAGAGCGTGCGTTCCAAAGAGCACAGGAGAATGGGAGAGAGGAGGGAGGGTGGCAGGGGATGGGTATGAGGTTGGAGGGGTTGACACCAGAAGGAGTAGAAGTTGCATGTGGGAGGCGAGGACGAGCGCAAGTAGAAATAAGACAGGGACCAGGATTGGGAGAGATATCCCCAGAAGCAAGGAGGAGAAGCATGGATAGAAAGAGGATGTGTGAGGAGGATTTGTAGGGGTGTTTTTTAGTGCAGGGGATATAGCTGTGTGGTGTCAGAGGACACAGGTAAGAAAGGAGTTCATGTGAACTGAGAAGTGGTGACGAAAGGAGAGATGGAGATATATGAATAGAGTTTGAGACATACTGAGGCTGGTAGAAAGAAGTGCATAATTTGAGAAGAAGTGAAGTCACAGCAAATATAAATGGTAAATGGTACATGTACATGCCTTAACCAGCACAAAGTACTAATGGACTGCAACTATCTGCAACTAAAAAGAGACAAATAAGTACGAGTACTAAAACGTACAAATAATAGAGGAAAAATAAGTGAAAATTTAGAAAGATATTTATTCTTAAAGCAAATATTAAAAAGACTAAGATAAGATGTATAGAGAAAGGAAAAAGAGTACAATGAAAAAATATTGAATACCAATTAACAGAAAATAGGCAGAAACAAGAAACATAACAGTAAAGATAGTTAGTTTCACGGAAACATGGCAAAGCTAATGAAGTCATTATGTCCAGATATCCGTCATGACATGTCCATCTTGGCCTATAGATGCTCAAATCCAGAACTTGACATTAGTGTTACTTGATTGAAAAGTAAGTTTGATATTGTTGTGGTTGAGGACATCAATGAACTGGCTGAGTAATTGGCCAGTGCCCTGCCATAGTATGAAGATGTCATTGATGTACCTCAACCACAACAGTACATGTGATGTGAACTCACAATTTGCCTCCAAAAACCTCTTCATGCTCCCACCATCCCAGGAATAGATTTGCGTAGGAGGGTGCGCATGTAGTTCCCCTGATCTATAAATAAGAATTTTTGAAAACAAAATAGTTATGTTTTAAAACAAAATCCAAAACTTGTATTAAAGTATCTGTCAACATTGTACTGAGATTTTGCATGGATAAAAAGAATCTTGAGGCATACATACCATCCTCATGCGCGGATACATGTATAGAGTGTTACTACATCACATGTGACAAGTATGGTTTGATTGTCCACAGTGATGTTATCCAGCCGGGATAGAATATCCATGCTATCTCGAAGGTAAGACGGTAAAGTCTCAACGGACAAATGAAGAAAAGCATTAAGGAAAGGGCTAATGGGCTCGCACAACGCCCCTATGCCCAAAACAGTAGGGCGCCCTGGGGGGTAGGAGAGGTTTTTATGAATTTTAGGCAACAGGTTTAGTGTGGGAATTACTGGGAACTTTGTAATAAGGCCATCATGCTGTCATTTTATAATAATACCCTGTGTAAGTGCCTCACATACAATAATGTCAAGTTCACTTTGAAACTTTAGAGTAGTCTCCTGGTAATTCCCTATAGCACTGGGCATCGTGTAACTGCTTAAAAGCATCTTTTTCATAAGACAGTTTGAGCCACAGCACAATATTGCCCCCTTTATCAGAGGGCTTGATTTCAATAGACGTTATAGCTTTTAGTTCCTTGATAGCTGTCCATCCAGACATAGAGATGTTACTAGGTCCCATTGAGTCAGAAAGTCTCGAAATTGCACCAGTCACCACGTTAGAAAAAACTTCAACTTGAGAGCATACTTGAATGGGGGGGAGAGGGGTGGGAAAGTTGAGCGAGGTTTAATATGAGCCACAGGCTTTAGCTCATCAGGAGTTATATTATCTTGCTCCTGTTCTGTATGAGAAGATAAAATGGACAATGGGGTAGATGTCAAAGCATTTAGGGCCACACTTTCCATCTCTGAAGCTGATTTCAAATAATGCTTGTGGAGTAGGGGTTTCCTACAAAAAAGCTGGACATCTTTTATCCACTCAAGTTTCACACTTATGAGTTGGAGCAAAAGATAAACCATGCTGCAGTGCTTATATTTGTATAGGGGTCAATGCAATATCAGACAGATTCACAATGGTCAACGGATTCATTTCAGTGGCTTTGATTGACCCTTCTGACCCTTGTAACCATACTGATCTCTGTCCCTTAAGTCTTTTTTCTTCCACCACCCCAGGCGCTGTCGTGGCTCCCTTGGATAAAAAAAAGAAGATGTAGCTCTGTCATATTTAGAGTCTTTTTTTTTTAGTCATATCACAGTTAGAGGAATCCATTTCAGATGTAGTGGCTCCCGATGATATTGAGATTCCTTCTGTTTCCTCTGATTTTTATGTTTTGTTTGGAATGACGCCATTGATAAAAATGTCAAATTTATAGTCAGATAAGTCACGTGAAAACGTATTCTTTTTCATTGTTTTTATCTGTCTCATATTTATCAAGTTCTGCTTCCATTTTATCAAGTGCACTCTTATCCATAATCTCCATATCTTTCTGTAAGGTCTCAATATGTGATGCAGTCTCGACAAGCATATCTTCATTGCTGGCAAACAAGATGTAAAACAGCTGAAATGAGCACGTATTGAGAGCACTTTCCCAGTGTTCCATCAGTTTATGATCAGAAAACGTAAATAACACAAATTCCCAGCTAGCTCAAACTCCTACACCCACCACCCTCAGCTAAATGCTTTTCATTCTGGCTTAGTTACAAATACAAAATAAAGTTAGGTGTGTGTCTCCTGGACCTCGACCATAGATTTTTGCCTCAGATTCCCATATGAACACCTCCCTCAGTCTGGCAATGTGCGTGTGGGGCGGTAACTAGAGCGCATATGTAACAGGAATCTCTGCCATAGAGGTGTAAAAGTGTAACCATCAGTGGGAAAGGTCCCTGTGTGAGGTGGAACCACTTGTTACATCATTACTGCAAAGGGATATGTCATTAATAATGGGACATTTAACCCTCTCAGGTGCATTTTCATTTCAACGTGTAACCTGTGAAATAGATGGTCAGCCCTTGCTGCTCTAGAGATATTAAAGGAACATGACATACAGTATGTATATGCGGCTGCATTAATGTCCCTCACTGGGGATGTTAGTCTGTGTCCCTGTCCTCCACCTCAGTATTCACAGGACATTTGGTCGCGACTTATCCCACCTCTAGCCACACTGGTAAGTGCCAAAACCCCCTACCCTAAAACACCTGTATCCAAAGCCCTTCCAAACCACATAACTTAAGCCCTTACCCTAAAATCCCTTTAAATTAACACCATACCCAAAAACGGTAATAAAACTTATATTAGAAGCGGTTGGTAGTGGAGGGTCTGTCTGTGCCTAATGCCGACAGCCAATTGGTCACGGCGAAACTATTCCAATTCAAAGCTAAGTGAGGCTACAGACAGCTTCAGCATAATGGGAAACACATATTTTATTAGAACCAACAGCATGGAAATATAAATCCTTCATAAGAACAACATTTATCTTTAAATAAAACTACAATAAGAATGATACAAATAACCAGCATTTAAAAAGTCATAACTTTTCATACTTTTACAATGCTTGTTTTATGTACCATAAATTAAAGTCACTTTTCATTGTAATTTAGCGTAACACAGATACACATGTGCACTTATATGTGAGCATCTTAGTCGCTGGTTATCCCTAAACATGCCTGGCTTTAGAGAAGATTGTTCAAGCTGGATAACCGACTAAATCCCTTCCCACATACATGCGGTCTCTCCCCTGTGTGTCTCATCATGTGTGTGTTCAGGTTGGATGACCGACTAAATCCCTTCCCACATTCCCCACATACATGCGGTCTCTCCCCTGTGTGTCTTACCATGTGTGTGTTCAGGCTGGATGACTGACTAAATCCCTTCCCACATTCCCCACATACATGCGGTCGCGGTCTCTCCGCTGTGTGTATCCTCTTGTGTTTGTCCAGGCTGGATAAGTCACTAAATCCCTTCCCACATTCCCCACATACATGCGGTCTCTCCCCTGTGTGTCTCACCATGTGTGTGTTCAGGCTGGATGACTGACTAAATCCCTTCCCACATTCCCCACATACATGCGGCCTCTCCCCTGTATGTGTCCGCTTGTGTGTGTTCAGGTTGGATGACTGACTAAATCCCTTCCCACATTCCCCACATACATGCGGTCTCTCCCCTGTGTGTGTCCTCTTGTGTTTGTCCAGGCTGGATAAGTCACTAAATCCTTTCCCACATTCCCCACATACATGCGGTCTCTCCCCTGTGTGTCTCACCATGTGTGTGTTCAGGCTGGATGACTGACTAAATCCCTTCCCACATTCCCCACATACATGCGGTCTCTCCCCTGTATGTGTCCGCTTGTGTGTGTTCAGGTTGAATAACCGACTAAATCCCTTCCCACATTCCCTACACACATGCGGTTTCTCCCCTGTGTGTGTCCTCTTGTGTGTGTTCAGGCTGGATGACACACAAAATCCCTTCCCACATTCCCCACATACATGCGGTCTCTCCCCTGTGTGTGTCATCATGTGTGCGTTCAGGTTGGATGACTTACTAAATCCCTTCCCACATTCCCCACATACATGCGGTCTCTCCCCTGTGTGTCTTACCATGTGTGTGTTCAGGCTGGATGACTGACTAAATCCCTTCCCACATTCCCCACATACATGCGGTCGCGGTCTCTCCGCTGTGTGTATCCTCTTGTGTTTGTCCAGGCTGGATAAGTCACTAAATCCCTTCCCACATTCCCCACATACATGCGGTCTCTCCCCTGTATGTCTCATCATGTGTGTGTTCAGGCTGGATGACTGACTAAATCCCTTCCCACATTCCCCACATACATGCGGCCTCTCCCCTGTATGTGTCCGCTTGTGTGTGTTCAGGTTGGATGACTGACTAAATCCCTTCCCACATTCCCCACATACATGCGGTCTCTCCCCTGTGTGTGTCCTCTTGTGTTTGTCCAGGCTGGATAAGTCACTAAATCCTTTCCCACATTCCCCACATACATGCGGTCTCTCCCCTGTGTGTCTCACCATGTGTGTGTTCAGGATAGATGACTGACTAAATCCCTTCCCACATTCCCCACATACATGCGGTCTCTCCCCTGTATGTGTCCGCTTGTGTGTGTTCAGGTTGAATAACCGACTAAATCCCTTCCCACATTCCCTACACACATGCGGTTTCTCCCCTGTGTGTGTCCTCTTGTGTGTGTTCAGGCTGGATGACACACAAAATCCCTTCCCACATTCCCCACATACATGCGGTCTCTCCCCTGTGTGTGTCATCATGTGTGCGTTCAGGTTGGATGACTTACTAAATCCCTTCCCACATTCCCCACATACATGCGGTCTCTCCCCTGTGTGTGTCCTCATGTGTGTGTTCAGACTGGATGACACACTAAACCCCGTCCCACATTCCCCACATACATGCTTTCGGTCCCCGGTCTGTGTTCTCTTCTGTGCGTTCTGGTCCGATAAAGTCAGACTCTTCCCACTTACTCCAAGATCTTTTCCTGTGGCCGCTGCTAATATATATATTTTGGAATGAGAAGCAGTTACATTGTTTATTAATTGCCTTGACTGGTTGAAAGATGCATTTTCTGTCATATTTATTGGAATGTTGCAAGATTGTTCTGTCTTTATCTTTTCCATATACTGATTTGGGTGTTGGCAGCTAAAAACAACCTTGCAGTGTTGGCATGGGTGGGTTATTGGTGCTTGGCTTTGTACTAGATGAGACAAAAAAGTCACTGTTACACAAACTGTCTTACAAAAGCTCATGCAGGAGAGGTAAGTTGGCACAAAAAGTTCAGGATGAAAGTAAACTGTAGATGTACATTGTAAAAATGAAGGGTTTAGCACAACATGTGCAGCATTAGGGCCGGGAGAGCAGATGTAGTGGATCATACATTTAAAGTGGATCCTAATATTTAACGATTTATAAGGAAATCTCACTAGCTGCAAAACACCAATGAAAGTGGCAGAAATCTTTTCAAATCATTTGATAGTAAGTCGCTGGTTTCAGTTTTAAACATATTAAAAAATTGCGGTAATAACACCCGTTAGTTTATTATTTCCCCGGGTGCGATATTAACTTCATTTTAACAGAATTTGATGTATCCGAGCCCTAGTGTTTTGTTTATGCCTGTGGGACAAACCAAGAACTAACCATGCTTTACTAGCCATCAAGGTGGCAAAGGGGGGTAGGTAGTGTAAAGTAATGTTTATATTATCCCCTTTGTGGTCTGCTAGTCATGGAAACCGATGGACTAGTTAGGGGTTAATATGTACTGTAATGTATTTTAATAGATATTTTATCATCTATTCAATGTTGGTTTAGCTAATAATAATAATACTAGTTTGTTCTTGTATAGCACTGCTATTTTTACATGTCAGAGTCAGTGTCTTTACTCACTGAGCTGCTCCTTCCTCTCTTATATTCTGCCTATGTATATAATGGGCAGAAATATTGGCCATTATATACATAGGAAAGACAGGGCCAACGCCAGCCTGGAGTAGGTGATATATAAATATCTAAACTTGATGCATGGCAGTTTTAATTGAAAATGAGGTATTATGCCTGGTTTATATCAGATCCGGTGATTTTAACGGGTCCAATAAAATGTGATATTTTTTTGGCGCTGCAACGCTGATTCATTGAACGATAAAACTAAGGCACTTTTATATGGGCGGTAATACATAATTTTTGGTTACCGCAGCTTCATGTATCCGGCCCTTTGACTCAAGTCACGTTTAGTGATATTAAGTTCTAGTTGACCCGCAATGGTGTATGCAGATCTATCAATATTTGCAGTTTAACATCAGTAATAAGACAATAGAGATGTAAAAACCACACAACACACATATTCCTGATTACCTGGTGCTGGCACGTTACTTTTCCACAGCATGCCCACTTGATACCAAGCTCTTTCCCATATTCATCTCCATACCAGACCAGGAGCTCCGTGTGTGGGGGAAGGTCTGTGCATGTTCTGTAGTAGATTTTCCTGTGGTACTGCAACGCCACAAGGTTCTGTTCTTCCTCGTTTCTCGCACAATTTACAAACCTAAAATTGGGACAGTTAGTGAGATCTCAAAGTAATTTCTATTTTATAAAGGAAGAGCTGAAAAAAGATACAAGTTGTTAATAATGTGACTTGTCTTTTCTTTCTTCTCTAAAGTTTTTGAGGTGAACAGAAGTTAATTCAGAGCAATATATATACGATGGCTCACTTGTATGTACCACAGTTTGAAAGGAATGGGAGCCACAGGCCACACTAGTGACTATCTTACTGTATTACTTAAAAAAAACACTGTTGCAATTAAAAAGTCCCCGACACGATGACAAGTGACACAAACGTGAGTTTTCTTCCAGTGGAAATAAGCAGAAACAGAAAGTGGGGTTGATGTAATAAGGTGATGTAGCAGGAATGTGTTCCATTAGCAACCTGAGCATATAACAGGCCCTGGGCTGATTTGGAAACTGGAATATAGAAAAAGCCTTGAGCCACAGTCTAATGAAGTAACAATGTCGGTTTGGGCTTGAATAAAAAAACTAAAAAAGTGGAACCAGCCCCTGTAAGAAAAGTGTAACATTATGCTCAAGTGCAGGGTCATGAACATATATGATCAAATACAGAAATGCTATTTAAAGCTTAAAAGGAGTCAGTATGAGAAGGTATCATGCCAAGCACACCTCTGAGGAAGGCAGCATGGCCTTGATGTCTCTGATTTAGAGAAGGAGGGCATCATGTTATTAAAGCAGGAGAATAAAAAGGTGAGAGCGCACATGAAGTCTTACATCCATCCTTTTTCCTATTGTCTCCTCTGCCCTATTTGTCTGAACATTGTTTGAACAGGCCGTGTAAGGCGACATACGGGCAGCAATGGTGCTGAACAAGGCTGTGAGGAGAAGACAGGAGTGAGGGGAGAGGTGCAAAGAGCTGCTGTGATCACATGCTCATTGCTATTTACTTGAGTGACTGTTACAGTGCATCTGAGGCTATTGCGCTTTAGTGAATCTAGTGTTTGGTAAACAGAGGAGGCAAAGTGGATAAGGAAAAATAACCCCCTGCAGATCAGTACCTGGGAGGCAAATAAAGGGTGTGGGAGGAAGGGGGATACAGAACACAAACAGCAATAGAAACACAGTAAGAGAAACCATGTGTGACTGGTAACTCTCTGTGACGGTGAGGGGGTAAACCAGGCTCAATAATAAAGGTTAAGCCCACTTGGTTACCCCGGATCGTGTGTTGGGGTCCTAGAGTGTCAGCTTTTGGACCTGACTGTCGTATATGCATTACTGTGACTGTGTGTAAATTAAGTGACAATAAAACATTTTTGCGGGGTTGGGGGGGAGGGTGGGAAGAGCGAGGTGAGGGGGTTGGGGGGGGGGGGGAGGGCGGGAAGAGCAAGGTGAGGGGGTGGGAGGGGGGGGGGAAGATCTGGCTGAGGGTGTGGGAGGGGGGGAAGAGCGAGGTGAGGGGGTGGGAGAGGAGAGGGAAGAGCGAGGTGAGGGGGTTGGGGGACAGGTCGGAAGAGCAAGGTGAGGGGATTGGGGGGGAGGGTGGGAAGAGCGAGGTGAGGGGGTGGGAGGGAGGGAAGAGCGAGGTGAGGGGCTGGGAGGGGGGGGAAGAGCGAGGTGAGGGGGTGGGAAGGGGGGAAGAGCGAGGTGAGGGGGTGGGAGGGGGGGGAAGAGTGAGGTGAAGGGGGTGGGAGGGAAGAAGAGTGAGGTGAAAAGGGTGGGAGGGGGGGAAGAGCGAAGTGAGGGGGTGGGAGGGGGGGAAAAAGCGAGGTGAGGGGGTGGGAGGGGGGGAAGAGCGAGGTGAGGGGGTGGGAGGGGGGGAAGAGCGAGGTGAGGGGCTGGGAGGGGGGGGAAGAGCGAGGTGAGGGGGTGGGAGGGGGGGAAGAGCGAGGTGAGGGGGTGGGAGGGGGGGAAGAGCGAGGTGAGGGGGTGGGAGGGGGGGAAGAGCGAGGTGAGGGGCTGGGAGGGGGGGGGAAGAGCGAGGTGAGGGGGTGGGAAGGGGGGAAGAGCGAGGTGAGGGGGTGGGAGGGAAGAAGAGTGAGGTGAAAAGGGTGGGAGGGGGGAAGAGCGAAGTGAGGGGGTGAGAGGGGGGAAAGAGTGAGGTGAGGGGGTGGGAGGGGGGGGAAAGAGTGAGGTGAGGGGGTGGGAGGGGGGGGGGGAAGAGTGAGGTGAGGGGATGGGAGGGGGGGAAGAGCGAGGTGAGGGGGTGGGAGGGGGGGGGGGAAGAGCGAGGGTAGAGGGTGGGGGGGGGGAAGAGTGAGGTGAGAGGGTGGGAGGGGGGAAGAGTGAGGTGAGAGGGTGGGAGGGGGGGGAAGAGCGAGGTGAGAGGGTGGGGGGGGGGGAAGAGCGAGGGTAGAGGGTGGGGGTGGGAAGAGTGAGGTGAGAGGGAGGGGAAGAGCGAGGTGAGGGTGTGGGGTAAGAGCGAGGTGAGGGTGTGGGGAAGAGCGAGGTGAGAGTGTGGGGAAGAGCGAGGTGAGGGTGTGGGGAAGAGCGAGGTGAGGGTGTGGGGAAGAGCGAGGTGAGGATGTGGGGAGGAAGAGCGAGGTGAGGGGGTGGGAGGGGGGGAAGAGCGAGGTGAGGGGGTGGGAGGGGGGGGAAGAGCGAGGTGAGGGGGTGGGAGGGGGGGAAGAGCGAGGTGAGGGGGGGAAGAGTGAAGTGAGTGAAGTGAGGGGTGGGGGGAAAGTGAGGTGATGGGGGGGGGGAAGAGTGAGGTGAGGGTGTGGGAGGGGGGAAGAGCGAGGTGAGGGGGTGGGAGGGGGGCAAGAGCGAGGTGAGGGAGTGGGAGGGGGGGAAGAGCGAGGTGAGGGAGTGGGGGGGGGAAGAGCGAGGTGAGGGGGTGGGAGGGGGGAAGAGCGAGGTGAGGGGGTGGGAGGGGGGAAGAGCAAGGTGAGGGGGTGGGAGGTGGGGAAGAGCGAGGTGAGGGGGTGGGAGGTGGGGAAGAGCGAGGTGAGGGGGTGGGAGGGGAGGGGAAGAGCGAGGTGAGAGGGTGGGAGGGGGGGGAAGAGCGAGGTGAGAGGGTGGGAGGGGGGGGAAGAGCGAGGTGAGAGGGTGGGAGGGGGGGGGGGAGAGCGAGGGTAGAGGGTGGGGGGGGGGGGGAAGAGTGAGGTGAGAGGGTGGGAGGGGGGGGAAGAGCGAGGTGAGAGGGTGGGACGAGCGAGGTGATCGGGTGGGAGGGGGTGACGAGCGAGGTGAGAGGGTGGGAGGGGGGGGAAGAGCGAGGTGAGAGGGTGGGAGGGGGGGGGAAGAGCGAGGGTAGAGGGTGGGGGGGGGAAGAGTGAGGTGAGAGGGTGGGGAAGAGCGAGGTGAGAGGGTGGGACGAGCGAGGTGATCGGGTGGGAGGGGGTGACGAGCGAGGTGAGAGGGTGGGAGGGGGGGAAGAGCGAGGTGAGGGGATGGGAGGGGGGGAAGAGTGAGGTGAGGGGATGGGAGGGGGGGAAGAGTGAGGTGAGGAGGTGGGAGGGGGTAGGAAGAGTGAGGTGAGGGGGGGAAGAGTGAGGTGAGGGGGTGGGAGGGGGTGGGTAGAGTGAGGTGAGGGGGGGGGGGAAGAGTGAGGTGAGGGGGTGGGAGGTGTTGGGGAAGAGTGAGGTGAGGGGGTGGGAGGGGGGGGGGAAGAGTGAGGTGAGGGGGTGGGAGGGGGGGGAAAGAGTGAGGTGAGGGGGTGGGAGGGGGGGGAAGAGCGAGGTGAGGGGTGGGTAAGAGCGAGGTGAGGGAGTGGGAGGGGGGGGAAGAGTGAGGTGAGGAGGTGGGAGGGGGGTGTAAGGTTAAAACTGTCTTCTGTCAGCTCTGGAATTGATAAGGTTAAACAGAATACGCTGGCCTTGCTATTTTCACGGGAGGCTATTGTAAATAGCTTTTAGACCAACTGTTTCTGCTTGTCATATGCTGTTAAGAAGGACAAGACTGCCTTATAAGTCACCATTGTATATTCCTCTTGCTCAGCAGTTAAATGTTTTAAGATCTACAGAAAAGGCATTATGTAGAGGTTACATGTAAATTTAGATGTGTACCCATATTTGTAACAGATGACAACTGTATTTTTGTCCCTGCCTTATGTATAAAAACCTGCTTGTGAACCATTAAAATTTAGTTGTGAGAATTCAACCAAGGCGCCTCCTTGAATTCTTACAGCTCCGAGCTCGTATGCTATACTATTTGAAAGCATTCCATATTCCGTTGCGTTCTAGTGCTCCCGGGAGAAGTTTTGTTTTGCTTGCCCTAGATGACCTGATCTGTAGAGATCTAACAGTTTTGGTGACAGAAGTGGAATTTCGCAAAGGAAAAAGGGTGAGTAAAGATTCTTTTTATTTGTCTCTCACCTTTTCCTCTGCGAAACTAAGCAACCTAAATTTTTAAGGGCAAAAGAACATAAGGTGAGAGTCCTTATTGTTTAATCGTGGGTAAGTCCCTTTAATAAAGGGTAAGTCCCCGATTTATGTAACAAAGGGTGAGAGTCCCTATTGTTTTATCGAGGGTAAGTCTCTGATTTATGTAACAAAGGGTGAGAGTCCCCATTGTTTAATCAAGTGTAAGTCCCTGATAAGTAAAACGGACGGTATATGATTTCAAATAGGATGGCAATTTAAGTTAAGTTAAAAATTGTTAAAAATTAAGTTAACATAAGTATTGTTTAAAGTTAAGTTAATAATTGTTTATTAATACGTGCGCATAAAGTGTTAAGATTTCTTTCCTGTATAAACTCATTATGGGCACTAACATTTTGTCATCTAATGAACTTACCCTAACCTGTCAGCCCTCGCACAACCCCCTCCCTCACTGTCAGTGGCAAAATCAGCTGTCTCTCTCTCGCCTGTATGTATTGTAATAAGCAGCTGCAAGTAGCCCCCACCTTTTTTCCTCCAGCTATTTTTACACAGGCATAGGAATGTACCAAAATTCGTGAATGGCAGCATGGCTCTTAGGAAAAACGAACATGCAAACTCAAATTATTTGTGCAACATTAACTGAGTATGAGTATATATTAAGTTTAAATCAATAATATTTTCCCGTCTGAATTGAAAAGTGGAAAACAAGAGTATAACAGGTATAGGTTTCTTTTTCCCTCAGAATGTTTTATTTTTAAGTATGGATATGGTAAAAAAAAAAAAAAAGGTTGATTGATTGAGTAATATCTGTGTGTGTGCTTGTAAGAATCTGGGTGAATTCTATCTATGTGAAAGTGTTATTTGCATTGAATAATAAGAATACCGGTTTATTGTATGTATACAAAATGACTATTCAGGACTTGCAAATGAATCTAAAATAAGAATATAATTAATTGCTCATGTTGAAATTTAATTTTTAAAAGGTGTACACCACCACTATAATATAAACTAATTTACACTGGGCAGGGGAAAGTTTTGGGTATCTGTGGAGAAAAAGAATAAAGAAAGGATTAATTATTTTTGTAAACAGTCCAGTCACTGGAATAATAAGGATGTTTATCGTACTGGCCAGGCGATTTATTTCCTTAACCAGAATTATAATTCTTTTCCTCTAAATCTCCACAGATAAAATCAGATGAATAAATTATATAGAATAACAGGCGAAATATATTCTAGACACAAAGCTAACTAGAAGCTCAGCATTTTAAAAATTAGTTTAAAAAAAAAAA